>NC_088215.1:6519160-6819160 GCF_036934945.1 Oncorhynchus masou masou | reverse complement strand
TTAATCCCCACTGGGCACACACTAGTTGAATCAATGTTGTTTCCACATCATTTCAATGAAATTACATTAAACCAACATGGGATAGACATTGACTCAGTGGTTTAAAGTACTTAAGTAAAAACACTTTAAAGTACTACTTGAGTTGTTCTTTGGGTTATCTGTATTTTACTTCAGTATGTATATTTTTGACTACTTTTACTTCACTAAAGAAACAAATGTACTCTTTACTCCATACATTTTCCCTGACACCCAAAAGCACATTTTTGAATGCACTTATCAAGAGAGCATCCCTGGTCATTCCTATTGCCTCTGATCTGGCAGACTCACACACATGCTTCATTTGTAAATTATGTCTAAATGTTGGAGTGTGCCCCTGGCTATCCGCCAATAAAAAAATAAAATGGAGCCTTCCGGCTTGCTTAATATAAGATATTTGAAATTATTTATACTTTTACTTTTGATAGTTACGTGTATTTTAGTAATTACATTTACTTTTGATACTTAAGTATATTTAAAACCAAATACTTTTAGACTTTTACTCAAGTAGTATTTTATTGGGTGACTTTCACATTTACTTGAGTCATTTTCTATTAAGGTATCTTTACTTTTTATCTTTACTCAAGTATGACAGTTGGGTACTTATCCCACCATGTCATTGAATTGATGTCTAAACCCAGTGGGCAGCTTCTTTTACATATCTGTTTTCGTACCACGATCATCCCTCCAAATAATGACAACTTAATAATACATGTTGGGTTTGATTTCTTTGAGATTAAAATTGAATACTTAATTTAACAGAATTGTGTTAATTAACACAAGCAAATCAGGTGTTGGCATATATAAAATAATACACTGGAAACCAAAAGTCTTTGATACATTTATGTATTTTTGTTTGTGAAAGAAGGAAATGTTACCAAGAAACAAGAGACATTTTCAACAAAATGGCATCTGTTAGATTTAACTTCCTTACTCGTGGTAGTTGGACAGTTGAAGGAGAATATGATGCTGTTGCCTAATGTCTGTAGGAGGCACTTGTTGTCCCAACATAAGGGATAACGGCTCAAATAATTCCTAGCACGCCATCTAGAGGTAATAGAAAGTAGCACATTTGTGGAGCTTACAGCAGAAGATAAGAGTTGAGAGAAAGAAGGAAAATGCTCTGTTAAACAATTGTTTGCAAAGTACTCATAGTACTGTTAAGTGGTTGGTCACACTCAAAGTACTCATAGTACTGTTAAGTGGTTGGTCACACTCAAAGTACTCATAGTACTGTTAAGTGGTTGGTCACACTCAAAGTACTCATAGTACTGTTAAGTGGTTGGTCTCACTCAAAGTACTCATAGTACTGTTAAGTGGTTGGTCTCACTCAAAGTACTCATAGTACTGTTAAGTGGTTGGTCACACTCAAAGTACTCATAGTACTGTTAAGTGGTTGGTCACACTCAAAGTACTCATAGTACTGTTAAGTGGTTGGTCACACTCAAAGTACTCAGAGGCTTGCAGCTTGGCACATTTCCATGGGGACTTCAGAGCCTTCCTGTAATACACAAATTAAAATGGTTATTATTTTGTTATTGTATATTTTTCTGTCAATTATACAGCTTGCTTCAAAGTTGTACAACGGCTTAAAGGACTATTACCGTACAAAAGTAACCATTTATGTTATTGCATTTTGAATGTCAAATTTCTATTGAATTAGATTGCATTAATTAAGGGCCAAACAAAACCTATTTTGTGCTGTCAGGGGGCTGCTTCACTCTAATTCATGTTTTATGGATCAAGATCAGTGTGGCATCAATGTCATTGTCCTCACTATTCACTAGTACTGGCAGTTAACTTACATCCAGGCACGAGACTTCACAAAGCAGGCAATGTCGTCACGGATGTCATCATCAACGAAGGCTGGAAGGGCAGAAACACAGTCATACAGTCAGTACAGTTCCCGTCAATTACCGAAGGCCTTTGTGTGCACTTTGCAGGTACAGTATTTTAGCCCTGCACCTTGAAAATGTTCGCTAATGTAGGACTAAACAGAGTGAGTGTGATTACAGAGAAGTGAGAGGTTGATTTATGAAACCCACTAGTTCTAATCTCTTGTCTTTGTTCATGACACAAGAATAATCCATCTGTTTGTTTGTCCATTCATTAATTTATTCATTCATATACGCAGGACTAGGTGGGTCACAAGGCTGGTGTTTAAGACAGACTTTAGGTCCAAACTGCAGATAATTGGACCAACCAAGTCAGAGTGAGAGCAGGAAATGGAGAGAGATAGAGCGAGATTATTTATTTGGAAGTTTTAAAACAGCAGTACCTGGAGGTGTGTTGTTGAACACCAACATAAGGGTTTGACATGATCACAAGCCTGGCGTTCATTCATTTACTCACTCAATCATGTAGGCCTATTCATTCTTTCATACATACATACATGTACTGTACATACATACATGCAGGCATTTGTTGACATTCTGCTAAACAGGCTAAGGAAAGATGTTTGTACTCACAGCGGCACTCTGTCTTACAGAGATTGAGAGAGCGAGTGGTGTTGGAGGAGACGCAGGCGAGGCGATTGCTCAGCTGGAAGAGACCGAAAAAGCTGAAGGACAGGGTCTTGGTCGGCTTGAATGGCTTGCGCTTCGGCTTATGTGGCGGTGGCTTGCGGCTCTGTCCGGGACCTCTGAACTGCTTTGGGATGTGTCTCTTCTTCCTGTTCCCCACTCTCTCTTTCGGTTCCTCTCCTTCTTGCTCGTCCAGCTCCGCCTCTAACTCTTCCAGGTTCTCCTCGTCTAGCTCATCATCGTCAACCTCGTCTTCATCACCCTCGTCCTCATAGCCGCAAAACTCTTCCACCTCAGCCGCTTTGCTTTCTTGCACCTCAACTTTGTCATGTTCTTCCTTATCACCAGCGCACTCCTCGGCCTCACGCTTGTTCCTTCCTCTCGCAGGACTCCCTGGTCTCATCCTCTTCACTTCAGGCCCCTCTGATCTTGGGCTCACTCCCTCTGTTTTGCCGGTAGGTTTGGGTTTCATTCCCCCAGGCTTTCCTGTAGGTCTAGGCTTGTCCTCTTCTCCCTCAGAACTGACTCGATCTTCCTTTGACTCAACATCTCTAACTGGACGTTTGTGCCCAAACCGTCTCACAGGTCTCCTGCTGATGGGGCGCCTTTTGGATTTATGCAGGAAAGGTTTGCGCAGGACAAGGTTGGTCACAAGGCTGGTGTTTAAACCAGACTTTAGGTCCAAACTGCAGATAACTGGACCAACCAAGTCACAGTGAGAGCAGGAAGAGAATAGAGATAGAGATTATATATTTGGAAGTTTTAAAGGGGAAGTTCAGTATTTTACAACTTGATTTTTCCTCACCTTGAAAGTAGTCTATAAGATAGACTGTTATCCATGTTTTGTTTTGTCTTTAAACAGCCACTACAAACTGGCTAGGGGCAACCATGCAATGTTTTTTTTTAAATGGCCAAATAACCTTTAATTAACTTTAATCAAATATTGAGTTTATTTCATTTGATTTGGCCATTCAATTTGGTAAATTGCCCCCATTTGATTTTAGCTGAAGTTTGTAGTGGCTCTTTAAAGAAAATGGCCCATAGACTACTAGGGTGACAACCCCTTTAACATTAAGTTGTAAAATATTGAACTTCCCCTTTAACTAAATTTTAGACCTTTTTCAGTGACGTTGATGTTTTATGCTCTCACACCACCTTTAAGTCATCTCTCGAAACTCACAAAAATACAATAGGCCTACATAGAATTCACAACCCACTTTTGGCCAAGGCGTTGTCCAGTTCGATTCCCTTTGCTGCAATTTTCTCAGTCAGATTGAATTGGTCAGCAGCCTCTGTCAGTTTGGGCTTCAGCTCACATTTGGAGAGAAGCAGCCCCTCAGACAGGCTGGGAACCAGGGCTGCTACAGCCAACACCACCAGCAGTTCCAGCTTCATGTTGTCTTTGGGTGATCTGTTTAGAATGGTATGGAAAGATATAGGATAAAAAAATATACATGATTATCCTACAAAAGAAGCTGTAAGGCTGTTCTGAAGAGTTGAAGAGTTCCATTCCAAAACGCTATACAGCACATTCGGAAAGTACTCAAATCCCTTCCCCTTTTCCACATTTTGTTACAGCCTTTCCCTCAATCTATACATAATACCCCATAATGCCAAAGCGAAAACAAGTTTAGACATTTTTGCAAATGTATTATGAATAATAAACAGCAATACCTTATTTACATAAGTATTCTGACCCTTTGCTATGAGACTCAAAATTGAGCTCAGGTGCATCCTGTTTACATTGATCATCATTGAGATGTTTCTACAACTTGATTGGAGTCCACCTGTGGGATATTCAATCAATTGGACATGATTTGGAAAGGCACACACCTGTCTATATAAGATCTCACAGTTGACAGTGCATGTTAGAGCAAAAAAAATAAACCACGAGGTCGAAGGAATTGTCCGAAGAGCGCCGAGACAGGATTGTGTGGAGGCACAGATCTGGTAAATGGTACCAAAAAATGTCTGCAGCATTGAAGGTCCCCAAGACCACAGTGGCCGCGATCATTCTTAAATGGAAGAAGTTTGGAACCACCAAGACCCTTCCGAGAGCTGGCCGCCCTGCCAAACTGAGCAAACGGGGAGAAGGGCCTTGGTCAGGGATGTGACCAAGAACCCAATGGTCACTCTGACAGATCCCCAGAGTTCCTCTGTGGAGATGGGAGACGTCTGGAGGAAACCAGGCACCGCTCATCACCTGGCCAATACCATCCCTAAGGTGAAGCATGGTGGTGGAAGCATCATGCTGTGGGGATGTTTTTCAGCGGCAGGGGCTGGCGGACTAGTCAGGATCGAGGGAAAAAGGAATGGAGCAAAGTACAGAGAGATCCTTGATGAAAACTTGCTCCAGAGCGCTCAGGACCTCAGACTGGGGCGAAGGTTCACCTTCCAACACGACAACGACCCTAAGCACACAGTCAAGACAACGCAGGAGTGGCTTCAGGACAAGTGTCTGAATGTCCTTGAGTGGCCCAGCCAAGAGCCCGGACCTGAACCCGATCGAACATCTCTGGAGAGACCTGAAAATAGCTGTGCAGCGACACTCCCCATCTTGCTTTGTCATTAGAACAAGGCTGTAACGTAACAAAATGTGTAAAAAGTCAAGGGATCTGAATACTTTCCGAATGCACTGTATAAACCAATTCTTCACATTTGTGTTTTTTTTTAATCAGAAATGATTGCTTAGAGTATATCCATTTTTAGAAATGTTGGTAAATTAGCTTTTTATTTTTTTAAAGAACTTATGAAAAAGATGGATGTTTTTTCACAGTCTAATCATGGCGCGGTGTTCAATGACAGACGTGTATTTGTTTGAAATCTATCACTTGACGGTTTCATTTCAGAGAGGCAAATAATCATGTTTCGTTGCAAAATGCTATACATCCTTCTCACAGGATTAAGTAGTACTGCTGGGGTTTTACACAGTCAAATGTGATAAATAACTACATTTTTAAAATAAAGATCTGTACTAATTATATATTTGTGACGTCAATATATAAAACAAACTAATAAATATGATAATAGGAGATCTGTATGTAAAATATTTACATTTGACCATTTAGCAGATGTTTCCATCCAGAGCGACTTACATTCATCTTAATTAAGATAACTAGGGGAGACAACCACGTATCACAGTCAAATATACAGGATACCAACATTCCATTCCAGCTTAACAGTATGTAGCATTTTTGCAACAAAACCCATTTGAATACACATCTAAAATCTATTGATAAAACATCTGAGAACAGTATTTTACACACACACACACACACACACACACACACAAAGGTACCTACAGGATATAATTTTGGAATGAAATGCTTCAAGTTCATGAGAGTCTTTACATTGTTGTAGGCAAATAAAATGAAACCTGAGCAGATCATTTGAGGATTTTTCAACCAACACTCATGTATGTTTCAAAATGTACTGTCAATTGTACGCATAGTGTATTCCCCATAACCAATGTATTTCAAAGCTATCACCGTGAGGGATGAAAACATGCCCTTTTTCATTTATTCTTCTATTTACATTCTAAAATGTATATTTATTTAGGTATTTACGGTTGTATATTTCTGAGCTAGCAAATCGGCGATGTTTGTGAGACATCAATTACCAAAACACACATTTTCTCAAAGTATTTCCATATTTCTCAAAGTAACTCCACAACCATAATATTGACTTTTTCACTGAACATTCAACATACAATAACTCAATACAGGTCAAAACAATGAGTTCGTTCAATAAAAATGCCCTCACCAGTCGTTCAGGTAAGCGATGAACAGTGTTCAGTGGAAAATAACACAGCTGATCAAGCTGTACCTACTCCTCTGTGTCTGACAGACAACACAGAGTTTTTATACTGGAAGGATGGGTAGCAGGATGGGTAGCAGGACGGGTAGCCAGGTGAGCCAATTCTTCATATTTTGTTCTCAGGCCATTGGGTAATAACCCATCACGTCAGCCAGGTAATGGAAAGTACAGTATGTACACAGACACTGTAGATCTTAATTGCAAAGGTGGGAGTGAAGCTTAGGCGTTAAAGGGCAAGTCTGCGTTAGCATAATGAATGTGGAGAACAATGGAAGATGATGCAAACTCTAAATATCACTTTAAACCAGGATTGGTAAGCAGTAGTGGGCTACACCTGACAGGATTCTTGTCATAATTGACATTACTATCCATCTGTGTTTGTGGTTTAGGTTACTAACACTTTGGTCCATCCAAGACCAACTGTGACCTGTTCAAATGAACTTCACTTTAGCACAAAATCAAACATTCCACAAACACATGATCTGAAGATAGCACTGTGTATTACACAACTGAACACAATGAAAACACACGTTTGCAATGTGTACCACACTAAGCATACATGGTTAAACCAGTTAGCTGGCATTTCAATTTTTTGTATAGTCATTGTGATCACCTGATTATGTCAATTACTGTGGGTGTCGAGATGAGAACTCAAGACTGAAGCTATAACAAGGTGTGAAATGAGCCCCATTCTTCCTGACATTTAACTCACAATACCTTGAATGGAAAGCATAACCAATCAAGCAAGTACTTAAGATGCCATCCTCTTTTCTTTGTCTTTCTTTGTGTTTTATGAGCAAAGCGTTGAGAAATGTGATTCTGTATTCAGTAACCAAACACTATGGCCCCTACACACTCAGTTTGTACAAATTGTGTGTAACTCACTTGAGACAACGGGTGTGTAAACATTTTTGTGCAGACAAACTCTCTATCGTATCACAAACACTGTCTCAAACGTGTTGTACAATCTGTGTGTACACGGCCTATTTTTCAGACAATCCAGGCTCATGTCTTCCTGTCAGGTTCACTGGATTTGCATAATGTCCTGAGCTGTTCAGAGAATGTGGGTAGTCGCTTGATAAAAGCACATATGTCATGTTTTGCTTGTTGAATAGTTTGTGTCTTTGTTGTTACTCCTTTCTTTCTTCTTCTTTTTTTAAAGTGCCAAACATCAGAAGACTTGGAAACCATATCAACTCCCGTAGAAATGGCTCTGTGGTTATTGTGAGCAGTGGCAGATTTAGGTATAGGCGACATGGGCATCTTGCCGGGGGTGGCAGGGGGCGCCCGCACAAAAAAAATCGTAATGGTGTCATTTGCGCCATGGGTTTTCTATCGCTCATTTGCGCGTCACGTCAATGATATTATGTCACCGTGTGGGACTGTGGGTCAATTAACCTTGTCGGAGTGGGCACCCTGATTCTAGTTTGTGAGCTTGGCAAGCTACTGCCTGGGGAGATCTCCCACTCAGAAGTACGAGATGGGGAGGGAGTAGGTTGACCTCAGGTCACCCCACTGGAAGCCCGAGGAAGGGGGAGTGGGGGTCTCTAACTTTGTACAGTACTAATGCAATTAGTAAAATCAGTCACACTACGAAATGCTACCAAATGAACCACAATTCATTCATAATACTGTGAATATATAGTTTCACAGACATATTGCTTTTTCTTGTTTGTGCCGAAATCATTAAGAATAATATAAAACCAGTCTGCACACCACCAAGGTAAATCGGTTTAGTCTTGGGAGGGAGCCATACAAGCTAGAACCGCCACTGATTGTGAGTAACCTACATTATGTTCCTCTAAATCCGCCTTCTACAGAGTTTATACAAACTGTTATCTCCTACCATTCTGATAGATTGGAGACTGGTGGTTGACATGGTTGTAACTTTAATTTATTTGTCGTTCTGTTGGTTACCTTGAGACTGATGCCCGAGTGGCAGAGTGGCCCACACATTGAATATGGCGCTTTTAAATGTTAGAGCAATCACTAGAAAAACATTATTGTGAATGACCTCATTTCTGAGTGCCAAGTTCATTGCATGTTTCTCACTGAAACAAATGTGTCTTCAGATTGTAGTGCCGCCCTTATTGAAGCCTCCCCCGGACTACAGCTTTTCATACTCAGAAAAGGGAAAAAGGGTGGGGAGACAGCCACTATTTTTACTGATGCTCTCACCTGCAAGGACATTTAGTTTGGCGACTGAGTCTTTTGAGTATCATGCCGGCTGAATGCATGACGCGGGATGGGAGCCTGTCGAGCCAACCGAGGAAAGAAAACCTCTCGAGCCAGCTAAGGCGTGGAAGCCTGACGAGCCAGCTGAGGCATCCCCGGTTCCTTAGGCAGCCGGACCCGACGTCACCAAACAAAAACACTGGGAGAAGAGAAGCAAGTACAGAGAGTGAACATGTAATGGACACAAAACAAAACACGGACAGCATCTGGACCGGGAAACAAAGCATTAATGCTGACACAGGGATCAAACTGAGGAACAGATAGAGGGGTCAATCAACAAAGTGAAGGAGTCCAGGTGAGTCCAATGAAGCACTGATGGGCAGCCTGGCGAGGGGGAGCGGGAACAGGCGTGACACTGATGAACATTGCCAAGGTGCAGCTGTTTCTCTTAGGCTGATACAGACACACTCATCTATGCCTGCATCACAAGTAGGCTTGACTACAGTGATGCTTTCCGGTCTGGGTGCCGTTGAGTTTTAAAATTATATTCTAAGATTCTATTGGTGTTGAAATCAATCCACGATTGTGCACCCCAATACCTGCCAGTTATGTACCCAGTAGGTCCTTGATGTCATCTGGCACTGGTCTTTTAACTATCCCAAAGCCTAGGACCAAGAGACATGGAGAGGCAGCCTTTAGTTACTATGCCCCCAGCCTCTGGAATAGCCTGCCAGAGGACCTGATGGGGCTGAAACTGAACATATTTAAAGGGGATCTATAAACATATTTTGGTTCTGCTTTTCATCCTTTCGTTTTTGTTATTTTTTAGTTTATCCTCGTGTAGTAAATGTTTTTAATTTGTTTTCTGTTAGGCACATTGTGCTGCATCCATGTCTAAAATGTTTTATAAATAAAGATTGATTTGATTAACATTTGCTGAGATTTAATTACACTTTCATAAATGTACTGACACCTACTCATTCAAGGGTTTCTTTATTTTTGACATTGTAGAATAATAGTGAAGATATCAAAACTATGAAATCACATATGGAATCATGCAGTAACCAAAAAAAGTAGCCGTCAAGGCAAAGTAGCCACCCTTTGCCTTGATGACAGCTTTGCACACTCTTGGCATTCTCTCAACCAGCTTCATGAGGTAGTCACCTGGAATCCATTACACTCTGATGTAAAGGACCAAATCAAGAGATGAAGAGAGGTAGCTCTAGTCCAGCATGTTACGTGTGGCTTGCTGATTCTGAGATTCTCAAGCATAAGCAAACCGCACGTAACACCATGGTCCAGAGCTAGTAGTGAAGCAGCACTGAAGGTAGAGGTGGAATGTCTGGAGGTCAAAACTCCTCGGGGAGTCTTCATAGTGTTCACGGTAAGGCTCCGGAGAGTAATCAAAGGATGCAAATCTTACTCTGTGGGGTAAAAACAGATGTTACAGAATGGAATAGAGTAACAGAGTTCAGTGTTTTGAATAAGACGCCTCAAGTTGCTTTACATAGAACCATATACCACTGCCTTCAAAATAGATTTACACCCCTTGAATTTCACGTGTTACAGCCTGAATTTAAAATGATTAAGATGATATTATAGGCATGTTTGTAAATTCAATCTGGAGTGGCAGTGCGCTCAATGTTTTTAAATTCAGAGCGTTTCTCTGAGCGTTCAGAGCGCACACTGGACGCTCTGGCTGAGGAGTAGTGTTGGTCCAAGCGTTCTGACCCCACAACGGTAGCCAGTTAGCTTGGGTGCTTGACTAACGTTGGCTACCTTGGTAGTTACTTTCAGACACAAATGCTAGAACACCTCACTCACCCTAGCAGAGCTGGTTAGGCTGTTTTCATGTTATCCAGAGCGTTGGTGACTAACTGTGATGCTGGCAATAATTGATTTTCGCTTCTTTGCAACATTTACTAACAGTCCATATTCAACGGGTGTTGAGCCTTTGTGAAATCAGTTATTCTGCACTTGTGATGAACATGAGGGAAGACCGACCTGGTGTCAAGCGCAGGGAGCAGCAAGTGTTTATTGCAAAGGACCACAGGAGGAGGCAGGTAGCTGGGTCCTGGGGCAGGCAGAAGGTCATACACAGGGGGTCCTAAAGGGCAACAGCACAGACAGGGAAAAGGCAAGTAACGTAGTCTGGGAGATCAGGCAATATGTAGATAACAGGAAATCTGATAGGCTAAAGTATAGGCAGGGAATACGCAAAAGTCATTGTTAGTAAGGCAGCCAAAAACTATCACACACACACACACACACACACACACACACACACACACACACACACACACACACACACACACACACACACACACACACACACACACACACACACACACACACACACACACACACACACACACACACACACACACACACACACACACACGGTGGAACCAGAGCTCTGAAAGACATGTTACAAAACAATATCTCACAATGATGGGGTGCAAAGAACTGAACTAAATACTGTGTGATAATGACATACAGGTGTGTGAACAGGTGATCAGAATTCAGGTGATTGGGATCTGGAGAGTAAGCTGCGTTCAGTGGATCTACGTGTTTGAGGGTGTGAGTTGAAAGCAGACTTTACAGCACTGTTACACTAAAACAAAAGTACGCAGAAAGCAGAGTTCAGTAGATAGCCAGAGTGAATTTACGAACTCACCATTTGTGTCACTGGTCTACACACAATACCCCATAATGTCAAAGTGGAATTAGTAAAAAATGAAAGGGAGAAAAGTTTTGAGTCAATAAGTATTCAACCCCTTTGTTATGGCAAGGCTAAAAAAGTTCAGGAGTAAAAATGTGCTTAACAAATCACATAATAAGTTGCATGTACTCACTGTGTGCAATAAGAGTGTTTAGCATGATTTTTGAATGACTATCTCATCTCTGTAACCCCCCCCCCCCACACACACACACACACAATTATCTATAAGGTCCCTCAGTCGATCAGTGAGGTTGAAACAGATTCAAACACAAAGACCAAGGAAGTTTTCGAATGTCTTGCAAAGGGCACCTATTGGTAAATGGGTAAAACAAAAAAACAGACATATATCCCTTTGAGCATGGTGAAGTTGTTTATTACATTTTGGATGGTGCATCAATACACCTATCCACTACAACTAGTCACTTGCCAGAGAGGAAGGACACTGCTCAGGGATTTCACCATGAGGCCAATGGTGATTTTAAAACAGTTAGAGTCTAACGGCTGTGATAGGATATAACTGAGGATGGATCAACAACAGTGTAGTTACTCCATAATACTACCCTAAATGACAGAGTGAAAATGAAGCCTGTACAGAATACAAATATTTCAAAACATGCATCCTGTTTGCAGTAAGGCACTATAAAACTGAAAAAACATGGGCACAGAAATTCACTTATTGTCCTGAATATAAAGTGTTATGTTTGGGGCAAATCCAACACATCACGGAGAACCACTCTTTAAGGGCTTGGGAGTATTTTAGGATAAAAAGAAAAGGAATAGAGCTAGGCACAGGAAAAATCCTAGAGGAAAACCTGGTTCAGTCTGCTTTCCAACAGACACATTCACCTTTCAGCTGGACTATAACATGAAACATAAAGCCAAATATACACTGGAGTTGCTTACCAAGATGACATTAAAAGTTCCTGAGTGGCCTAGTTACAGTTTTGAACTAAATAGGCTTGAAAATCTATGGCGAGACTTGAAAATGGCTGTCAAGCAATGATCAACAACCAACTTGACAGTTAATTTTTTTATTTTTATTTCACCTTTATTTAACCAGGTAGGCTAGTTGAGAACAAGTTCTCATTTACAACTGCGACCTGGCCAAGATAAAGCATAGCAGCGTGAACAGACAGCAACACAGAGTTACACATGGAGTAAACAATAAACAAGTCAATAACACAGTAGAAAAAAATAAAAAAAGGAGTCTATATACATTGTGTGCAAAAGGCATGAGAAGGTAGGCCAATATGTTATGTACTTGAGTGAAGACCCAAAAGCGGTTTTAACAGAAAACAGAGTTCTTTAATGAAAAACAGGAATGGCATAAATCCTCTTCCAACGTTGACAATGGAACAAAAAGAACGTAGTATAGTGCAGGATGCACCTGCCAGGCAGACTCCGACAGGATAGGACAAGGTGGAAGCAAACGAGACGACAGCTTGCTTCTGGCATCAAAAACACAAACAAGAATCAGACACTGAAAGTAGCAGGAACAGAGAGAGAAATAGAGACCTAATCAGAGGGGGAAGAGAGAACAGGTGTGAAAGAGTGAATGAGCTAGTTAGGGGAGATGTAGAACAGCTGAAGAATGAGAGACAGAGAAGGTAACCTAAAAAGACCAGCAGAGAGAGACAGAGTGAAGAGAAAGGACAGGAACAGACATAACAAGACATGACAGTACCCCCCCCCACTCACCGAGCGCCTCCTGGCGCACTCGAGGAGGAAACCTGGCGGCAACGGAGGAAATCATCGATCAGCGAACGGTCCAGCACGTCCCGAGAGGGAACCCAACTCCTCTCCTCAGGACCGTACCCCTCCCAATCCACTAGGTACTGATGACCACGGCCCCGAGGGCGCATGTCCAAAATCTTACGAACCCTGTAGATGGGTGCGCCCTCGACAAGGATGGGGGGGGGAGGGACGAGCGGGGCGCGAAGAACGGGCTTAACACAGGAGACATGGAAGACCGGGTGAACGCGACGAAGATAGCGGGAGAAGAAGTCGCACTGCGACAGGATTAATGACCTGAGAAATACGGAACGGACCAATGAACCGCGGGGCCAACTTGCGAGAAGCTGTCTTAAGGGGAAGGTTCTGAGTGGAGAGCCATACTCTCTGACCGCAACAATATCTAGGACTCTTGGTCCTACGCTTATTAGCGGCCCTCACAGTCTGCGCCCTATTACGGCAAAGTGCCGACCTGACCCCCTTCCAGGTGCGCTCGCAACGCTGGACAAAAGCCTGAGCGGAGGGGACGCAGGACTCGGCGAGCTGAGATGAGAACAGCGGAGGCTGGTACCCGAGGCTACTCTGAAAAGGAGATAGACCGGTAGCAGACGAGGAAGCAAGTTGTGGGCGTACTCTGCCCAGGGGAGCTGTTCTGACCAAGACGCAGGGTTACGAAAAGAAAGACTGCGTAAAATGCGACCAACAGTCTGATTGGCCCGTTCGGCTTGACCGTTAGACTGGGGATGAAAGCCGGACGAGAGACTGACGGAAGCCCCAATCAAACGGCAAAACTCCCTCCAAAATTGAGACGTGAACTGCGGGCCTCTGTCGGAAACGACGTCAGACGGAAGGCCATGAATTCGGAAAACATTCTCGATAATGATCTGAGCCGTCTCCTTAGCAGAAGGGAGCTTAGCGAGAGGAATGAAATGAGCCGCCTTAGAGAATCTATCGACAACCGTAAGAATAACTGTCTTCCCCGCTGATGAAGGCAGTCCGGTGATAAAATCTAAAGCGATGTGAGACCACGGTCGAGAGGGAATGGGAAGCGGTCTGAGACGGCCGGCAGGAGGAGAGTTCCCAGATTTAGTCTGCGCGCAGACCGAACAAGCGGCGACAAATCGACGCGCGTCACGTTCCCGAGTGGGCCACCAGAAACGCTGGCGAATGGAAGCGGCGTACCCCGAACGCCGGGGTGGCCGGCTAACTTGGCAGAGTGGGCCCACTGAAGAACGGCCGGACGAGTAGGAACGGGAACGAACAGAAGGTTCCTAGGACAAGCTCGCGGCGACGGAGTGTGAGCGAGTGCTTGCTTTACCTGCCTCTCAATTCCCCAGACAGTCAACCCGACAACACGCCCCTCAGGGAGAATCCCATCGGGGTCGGTGGAGACCTCAGAAGAACTGAAGAGACGAGATAAAGCATCAGGTTTGGTGTTTTTTGAGCCCGGACGATAAGAAATAACAAACTCGAAACGAGCGAAAAACAGAGCCCAACGAGCCTGACGCGCATTAAGTCGTTTGGCTGAACGGATGTACTCAAGGTTCCTATGGTCAGTCCAAACGACAAAAGGAACGGTCGCCCCCTCCAACCACTGTCGCCATTCGCCTAGGGCTAAGCGGATGGCGAGCAGTTCGCGATTACCAACATCATAGTTACGTTCTGACGGCGATAAGCGATGAGAGAAAAACGCGCAAGGATGGACCTTGCCGTCAGAGAGAGAGCGCTGAGAAAGAATGGCTCCCACGCCCACCTCTGACGCGTCAACCTCAACAACAAACTGACTAGAGATGTCAGGTGTAACAAGAATAGGTGCGGATGTAAAACGATTCTTAAGAAGATCAAAAGCTCCCTGGGCGGAAACGGACCACTTAAAGCACGTCTTAACAGAAGTAAGGGCTGTGAGGGGAGCTGCCACCTGACCGAAATTACGGATGAAACGACGATAGAAATTAGCGAAGCCCAGAAAGCGCTGCAGCTCGACGCGTGACTTAGGAACGGGCCAATCAATGACAGCCTGGACCTTAGCGGGATCCATCTTAATGCCCTCAGCGGAAATAACGGAACCGAGAAAAGGGACAGAGGCGGCATGAAAAGTGCACTTCTCAGCCTTCACATAAAGACAGTTCTCCAAAAGGCGCTGGAGGACGCGTCGCACGTGCTGAACATGAATCGAGAGAGACGGTGAAAAAATCAGGATATCGTCCATGTAAACGAAAACAAAAATGTTCAGCATGTCTCTCAGGACGTCGTTAACTAGTGCCTGAAAGACAGCTGGAGCGTTAACGAGGCCGAAAGGAAGAACCCGGTATTCAAAGTGCCCTAACGGAGTGTTAAACGCCGTCTTCCACTCGTCCCCCTCCCTGATGCGCACGAGATGGTAGGCGTTACGAAGGTCCAATTTGGTGAAAAACCTGGCTCCCTGCAGGATCTCGAAGGCTGAAGACATAAGAGGAAGCGGATAACGATTCTTAACTGTTATGTCATTCAGCCCTCGATAATCCACGCATGGGCGCAGGGACCCGTCCTTCTTCTGAACAAAAAAAAACCCCGCTCCGGCGGGAGAGGAGGAGGAGACTATGGTACCGGCGTCGAGCGAAACCGACAAATAATCCTCGAGAGCCTTACGTTCGGGAGCCGACAGAGAGTATAATCTACCCCGGGGGAGTAGTTCCCGGAAGGAGATCAATACTACAGTCATACGACCGGTGTGGAGGGAGAGAAGTGGCCTTGGAACGACTGAACACCGTGCGCAGATCGTGATACTCCTCCGGCACCCCTGTCAAATCGCCAGGCTCCTCCTGTGAAGAAGAGACAGAGGAAACAGGAGGGATAGCAGACATTAAACAGGTCACATGACAAGAAACATTCCAGGATAGGATAGTATTACTAGACCAATTAATAGAAGGGTTATGGCGCACTAGCCAGGGATGACCCAAAACAACAGGTGTAAAAGGTGAACGAAAAATTAAAAAGAAATGGTTTCGCTATGATTACCAGAGACAGTGAGGGTTAAAGGCAGCGTCTCACGCTGAATCTTGGGGAGAGAACTACCATCTAAAGCGAACAAGGCCGTGGGCTCCCTAACTGTCTGAGAGGAATGTCATGTTCCCGAGCCCAGGTCTCGTCCATAAAACAGCCCTCCGCCCCAGAGTCTATCAAGGCACTGCAGGAAGCAGATGAACCGGGCCAGCGGAGATGGACCGGAAAGGTAGTGCGTGATCCAGAAGGAGAGGCCTGAGTAGTTGCGCTCACCAGTAGCCCTCCTCTTACTGATGAGCTCTGGCTTTTACTGGACATGAGGTGACAAAATGACCAGCGGAGCCGCAGTAGAGACAGAGGCGATTGGTGATTCTCCGTTCCTTCTCCTTGGCCGAGATGCGGATACCCCCAGCTGCATAGGCTCAGCATCCGAGCCGGCGGAGGAGGGTGGCAGTGATGCGGCAGGTGGCAGTGATGTGGAGAGGGGAGCAACGGAGAACGCGAGCTCCTTTCCACGAGCTCGGCGACGAAGATCAAACCGTCGCTCTATGCGAATAGCGAGAGCTATTAAGGAGTCCAGACTGGAAGGAACCTCCCGGGAGAGGATCTCATCCTTAACCTCGACGAGAGACCCTCCAGAAAACGAGCGAGCAAAGCCGGCTCGTTCCAGTCACTAGAGGCAGCGAGAGTGCGAAACTCAATAGAATAATCCGTTATGGATCGATTCCCCTGACATAGGGAAGACAGGGCCCTGGAAGCCTCCTCCCCAAAAAAGAACGGTCAAAAACCCGTATCATCTCCTCCTTAAAGTCCTGAAACTGGTTAATACACTCAGCCCTCGCCTCCCAGATTGCCGTGCCCCACTCACGCGCCCGTCCGGTAAGGAGAGAAATGACGTAGGCGATGCGGGCTGCGCTCCTGGAGTAAGTGTTGGGCTGGAGAGAGAACACCACATCACACTGAGTGAGGAATGAGCGGCACTCAGTGGGCTCCCCAGAGTAACAGGGCGGGTTGTTGATCCTGGGCTCCGGAGACTCGGAAACCCTGGAAGTGGGCGGTGGATCGAGGTGGAGTTGGTGAACCTGTCTTGTGAGGTCGGAGACTTGGACGGCCAGGGTCTCAACGGCATGTCGAGCAGCAGACAATTCCTCCTCGTGTCTGCCTAGCATCGCTCCCTGGATCTCGACGGCGGAGTGAAAAGGGTCCGGAGCCGTGGGTCCATTCTTGGTCTGATTCTTCTGTTATGTACTTGAGTGAAGACCCAAAAGCGGTTTTAACAAAAAACAGAGTTCTTTAATGAAAAACAGGAATGGCATAAATCCTCTTCCAACGTTGACAATGGAACAAAAAGAACGTAGTATAGTGCAGGATGCACCTGCCAGGCAGACTCCGACAGGATAGGACAAGGTGGAAGCAAACGAGACGACAGCTTGCTTCTGGCATCAAAAACACAAACAAGAATCAGACACTGAAAGTAGCAGGAACAGAGAGAGAAATAGAGACCTAATCAGAGGGGGAAGAGAGAACAGGTGTGAAAGAGTGAATGAGCTAGTTAGGGGAGATGTAGAACAGCTGAAGAATGAGAGACAGAGAAGGTAACCTAAAAAGACCAGCAGAGAGAGACAGAGTGAAGAGAAAGGACAGGAACAGACATAACAAGACATGACACAATAATTACAATTTTAGCAGATTAACACTGGAGTGATAAATGATCAGATGGTAATGTGCAGGTAGATACTGGTGTGCAAAAGAGCAGAAAAGTAAATAAATAAAAACAGTATGGGGATGAGGTAGGTAAATTGGGTGGGCTATTTACCGATGGACGATGTACAGCTGCAGCGATCGGTTAGCTGCTCAGATAGCAGATGTTTAAAGTTGGTGAGGGAGATAAAAGTCTCCAACTTCAACGATTTTTGCAATTCATTCCAGTCACAGGCAGCAGAGAACTGAAAGGAAAGGCGGCCAAATGAGGTGTTGGCTTTAAGGATGATCAGTGAGATACACCTGCTGGAGCGCGTGCTACGGGTGGGTGTTGCCATCGTGACCACTGAACTGAGATAAGGTGGAGCTTTACCTAGCATGGACTTGTAGATGACCTGGAGCCAGTGGGTCTGGCAACGAATATGTAGCGAGGGCCAGCCGACTAGAGCATACAGGTCGCAGTCATGGGTGGTATAAGGAGCTTTGGTAACAAAACGGCTGGCACTGTGATAAACCTCATCCAGTTTGCTGAGTAGAGTGTTGGAAACCATTTTGTAGATGACATCGCCGAAGTCGAGGATCGGTAGGATAGTCAGTTTTACTAGGGTAAGTTTGGTGGCGTGAGTGAAGGAGGCTTTGTTGCGAAATAGAAAGACGATTCTCGATTTGATTTTGGATTGGAGATGTTTGATATGAGTCTGGAAGGAGAGTTTACTGTCTAGCCAGACACCTAGGTACTTAAAAAGCATGCATTTGGTTTTTACTGGCATTTAAGAGCAGTTGGAGGCCACGGAAGGAGTGTTGTATGGCGTTGAAGCTCGTTTGGAGGTTAGATAGCACAGTGTCCAAGGAAGGGCCAGAAGTATACAGAATGGTGTCGTCTGCGTAGAGGTGGATCAGGGAATCGCCCGCAGCAAGAGCAACATCATTGATATATACAGAGAAAAGAGTCAGCCCGAGAATTGAACCCTGTGGCACCCCCATAGAGACAGCCAGAGGACCGTACAACATGCCCTCCGATTTGACACACTGAACTCTGTCTGCAAAGTTGTTGGTGAACCAGGCAAGGCAGTCATTACAAAAACCGAGGCTAATGAGTCTGCCGATAAGAATATGGTGATTGACAGAGTCGAAATCCTTGGCCAGGTCGATGAAGACGGCTGCACAGTACTCTCTTTTATCGATGGCGGATATGATATCGTTTTGTACCTTGAGCGTGGCTGAGGTGCGCCCGTGACCGGCTCGGAAACCAGATTGCACAGCGGAGAAGGTACGGTGGGATTCGAGATGGTCAGTGATCTGTTTGTTGACTTGGCTTTCGAAGACCTTAGATAGGCAGGGCAGGATGGATTTAGGTCTGTAACAGTTTGGGTCCAGGGTGTCTCCCCCTTTGAAGAGGGGGATGACCGCGGCAGCTTTCCAGTCCTTGGGGATCCCAGACGCTATGAAAGAGAGGTTGAACAGGCTGCTAATAGGGGTTGCGACAATGGCGGCGGATAGTTTCAGAAATAGAGGGTCCAGATTGTCAATCCCAGCTGATTTGTACGGGTCCAGGTTTTGCAGCTCTTTCAGAACATCTGCTGTCTGGATTTGGGTAAAGGAGGAGCTGGGGAGGCTTGGGCGAGTAGCTGTGGGGGAGGGGGGGGGGTGGAGCTGTTGGCCGAGGTTGGAGTAGCCAGGAGGAAGGCATGGCCAGCCGTTGAGAAATGCTTGTTGAAGTTTTCGATTATCATGGATTTATCGGTGGTGACCGTGTTACCTAGCCTCAGTGCAGTGGGCAGCTGGGAGGAGGTGCTCTTGTAGGATTTCTTAAATAATGTGCAGGTATTATACAATCCAGGAGTGTAAAACTCTTAGACATACCCAGAAAGACTCACAGCTGTAATCGCTGCCAAAGGTGATTCTACTTATGTAAATTAAATATTTCTGTATTTCCAGTTTATTATGTAGCTACACAGTCGAGAACAAATCACGACATATGAACACATAAATCAACACAATAGAACCCTTCAGTCCCAAATGATAGTGTCTGGATGTCAATCAAATACTTACCGGAAATCTTTACACAGTGTCTTTGTTTATAAACCTAACACAGAGCCAACACACTTGTTATTCTGAAAAGTGATGCACGCATATCTACGTGGAGAGTCTACCTGGTAGAAGGCTAGTTGTAGATGTTCATATAGTACCACTACCCAATAGCAGTCCGAGTTAATGGTCGTGTCCCAAATGGCACCCCTTTCCCTGGTTGGACCCTTGTCAAAAGTAGTGCACTATGTATGGAATAGGGTGCCATTTAGGCCGTAACACCATGCAACCATGGGAAAAGAGCTACTGCGTAAAAACTGCAGTGTGATTTTAATCCGCTGAGTCCAGTGTCTTGGTACTGTGATCCTGAGAGTGAACGATGTGGACTCTACCCAGCTGATCAGGGTACAGACCTCGCACATCCTTCCTCTGACATGGTACTCTGCAATTACAATGAGAAGAGTTCATTTCAGAGTAAAAGTAAGAATAACTAAGAGCAGAGTTAAGGTCAAAGACCATATGCATACATATTGCATGTAAGGTAGCAAGTTAAGGTCAATGTCAACATGTGCATATGCACACAACGCTAGATATTCAGCTCATGACTCAACAGGGAAGAATCCTCTGGACTAAATACAGTGCGGTAGCGAGCAGTATCAGCACGCAGGTGGTTTCAAATGGACATGACTTCCTCATAACTACAGTGTCATAGTGGTAGTTAGTTATTTCCTTCACACATTTCTATGCAGGTACCCTTATGAACAGCTTTTAAAAAAATCCTACTTGTTAGAAGTTCTTTCAAATATTTAATGTAAATGAAAAATGAATATAAATATTTTTCGATACAATTTGTGGCTGTATTGTTTCTACAACTTAAAGCAATTAAACATATTGCTGCCAGTTGTACAGTGTCTTGTTGAAAAAGAGTAAAACCATTCTCTCTCACCTCAGTGTTGCTCCAGGTTGTCTTTTAAACGAGCCAGTCCCCTACATTGTTTCTACCACCCTCAACCCTACCACCCTCAACCCTGCCACCCTAAACCCTACCACCCTCAACCCTGCCACCCTCAACCCTACCACCCTCAACCCTGTCACCCTCAACCCTACCACCCTCAACCCTGCCACCCTCAAACCTACCACCCTCAACCCTACCACCCTCAACCCTGCCACCCTCAACCCTTACCACCCTCAATCCTACTACCCTCAACCCTGCCACCCTCAACCCTACCACCCTCAAACCTGCCACTCTCAACCCTGCCACCCTCAAACTTGCCAACCTCAACCCTACCACCCTCAAACCTACCACCCTCAACCCTGCCACCCTCAACCCTGCCACCCTTAACCCTACCACCCTCAACCCTACCACCCTCAACCCTACCACCCTCAACCCTACCACCCTCAACCCTGCCACCCTCAAGAGAGGGCAACCCTGCCACCCTCAAGAGATGCTGTTGCAGCATAAGGACAGTAGCTATAGAGGTTGATTGTATTCACAAAAATCAGCTACTCTGCATTTTAGAACTTTGGCTAGAACTCTTGAATCAACACAATTCTAAAGATGGTCAATGGAATTTTGAAACCAACAGTAAGAAGTAGATGGTCAAAAAAGTAATAAATACAAAATAAACTTCTATATTGACCGGAAAACAAATTCATTATTCTACAACTGTTTTAACATAATCAGAATGAATCTAAATGTATATGTTCAATACAGGTTAGTTCTCTATCAACTGGTTATGTTAAATAGTGGTTAGGCCTATAATCATTTGTATTCCCTCCTATTAATGTAACGGTTCCGTAACCACAGACGCTGGGAGACGGGAAGCAAGTACAGGATGAGGATTTAATAATAAACAGCCATGAAACTAAACAAGAACAGAGTCTGGACAAGAGAAACAAAACAACATCAACGCCAACAGGGAAGTGAAACTGAGAAAGTGACAGATATAGGGGAGGCAATCAATGATGCTGACTTAAATACTATCAGTCTTACCTGGAGCTTTAGGGGTCAGAGAGAGAGGAGATGTGCTGCTCAATCTGTGTTCATATCAGAGCCCTCAGTCCTCTCTCTTCATATGGTAATGACTATATCCCAAATCTCATCCTATTCCTTATAAATGGCTTTTGACCAAGGTCAATAGGGCTCTGGTCAAAAGTAGTGTGCTTTATAGGGATTATGGGATCTGGTCAAGATGTGTGTATCATATAGTAATTTGGTGCCTTTTCAGAAATTGCATCAAAAAGTTGTGTGGTTGACAATCTGAATGGCCACGTTAAGCAAATTAATCAAGTTGATCAGGGTGACCATGACAACTTGCAGTAATTTAAACAGGATTGACCATGCCTTCATAACTTCATGCGTTATGGTTAGGGTAGTGTAGTTAGTAGGCTATGGAGTGCTCAGTTGGGGGTGAGAGGGTTCTCTCGTGTTGGATTCCTTCCGTTTTCCTTTAATAACACTAGAGGGTAGTGTTTCTCTTGAAACATCACCTCTGTCTCATCTGTACAAGTAGCCGACTCTAAAGTCAATACGGTCTCCTTTTTATTTGGGTGGAGGCACCACACCCTAAGTGCTATCAGTCAGGCCAAATAGAAAAGTTTTGCTAATCTTAAAATGTTGGCAGAATGCAAACACACCCATAGTCCAACATCACTGCTACCCTACATCAGACATGATCAGACAATGGCATATTATTTTCAAACATGAGATGGAGATGGATATATATATTCATTTTTTTTTATAGTTCAAATTGTCGGCAAATAAAACAACCTATTTGAATGGCTTCGTTGCAGGATCTTGTGATCTTGCTGTACCAGGAGTTGCATGTGTTCCTTGTCATGCTCCCACGAAGTAAGGCTAGACTGGTATGAGAATCTTTAAACAAAGCCCCCATTCAGATAGTGAAAGATATGACCTGAATTAACAGGATTCCAAATGAATTAATTGGAAATAACAAATCCCTAACGTTTTATCAACAATAATCACGAATTCATCTCACTGGTTTGAACACTGTCGAATGTCTCAATGGCCTACCGGCATTGTCATGACCAAGTGTAAACCTATACTGGATTGCATCTGTTCATACAAACGTACAAGCCAAGGGGGAAGAGGGACCAACAAAAGCCGGGGACCAACAAAAGCGAATGGATGCGGTGAGGAGAGGGAATTCGTCCGAAATCTGTCTACATGTGACGTCACGAGATTTCCTTAGACCAAGCGGCAGCTGCTGAAGCTAGTCACAGAGCCGGGAGGACTGTCGCAGCCATTTCTGTCTACAAATGATTATTTTCGGACATTATAATTGGACGTAGCATCAGCAGCAATGGATACATCCCGGTTTTTCTTCAATTTGTGTCACTGACTGACTGTTCTTTCCAAATATTTTGCTGCGTTGGAAGCACGCAAGCGCTCGAAGGAGGGGGGGGGGTGTCCCTCGCTATCATTATTCGACTTGCCAGGTAAAATACGTCAAATGTAATGAAATACTCATTATAAAAAGAAAATCAGAAAGGGTTTAAGAAGCGCTGGGGTTGGGGTTCAATGTTTCATTGGGCCTATGGAAGCATATTGTCAACGTAAAATGCATGGGAACAACCGTTAGCCTGTAGCGGGCTAGCTAGCACGAATTGCACGTCATTTGCAAGTTTGGGATGTGATGCTGCTTGGATGCTGCAACGGGAGGGCTCGGGCATTCTCAAGCGTGAGCTACAATGATGGGGTGGTGTTACTGCCTGGCTTCGGCGCAGTCTTTGCCTCCTAAACAAATTATATGTTTATTGAAACAATGCCACATGTTTATATGATATATATATATATAATGCCAACAACCTAGGAAGAAATGTAGGGAGTCGTACAAAAAGGTAACACGTCAAGAGGACACTGACAGCTAGCTGCTAGCTAACGTTTACTACGTTCGTTAGCCGTGTTCAGTGGCAAGTTAGCTCGATTTACAATTTCTATGCCCAAATCACTTGACATTTTATCCGTTTGCTGGGCACGTGAACATTGTTTAAAAATCATCCTTACCCAGTAATGACTTTGTGCCTGTTGTTATTATTGTATAATTAAGCGTGTAATGTTATATGGCAGGCGGATGTTATTATGTAAGCGCAAATGACACCACACGCCCTTGAAACAAAAGCTGTTGTTTCAATATTTGCTTATTTTTGTAAGCGGTGCAAGGCCTAGCCATGTCTTGTACATTGATGGCAGAGACTCTTATTGCGGAAAAGGTTTGCACATGTGACCTGTAATGGCTTCTAAAATGGAAAGTCTGGTCATGTCAGCCATTGTTTTTGTTGTCATTGGATTGATTCCATTTATTTTCCATCCCAGAGCCAGGTCTTTCACATCAGTCGGCCGCTTTTGACAGGCGTCCAATCTCTGACAACAAAACACTACTGCATGTAAGACAGTTTTCTCCTAGTACGGTAGTAGTGCTTCACTTTGAACAAAAATAAACTAATGGGTTGTCACAGGCAGTTTGGCCTATATTTTGGCACCCTTGTATCACTGGTTACTAGAGATAAGTAAATGGTAATACATTTTTATCTCTCCACATAGGACCTGAATTTAACCACAGAAGCTGTTCCTGAACTTGAATATGATTGTGGACCCAGAATTAAATCCTTTTATTAAAAAGGTACACATCCTTTACGGCCACCTTGTGTCTATTCTGGTACCAATGGATTATTCTAAGTTGTCTATTAGGATATGCACAAACAACGTCAGAGACTGTGGCAAGGTCAGGGCTGCGTATTAGGACCACGCAAGACTGAAGCTTTTAATTGAGATGTTTTGATCTACTACACTGTTAGATAATGTGTGCCTTGAGAACTCTACACAAACTTTGTTCGATTGAGCAACATATGTGCTTTGATGGGAATAAAAGAACCAAATAGCCTCGATCTAGCAGCAGCATACCATCCTGCATCCCACTACTGTCATACCTCTAATGCTAAGCAGGGTTGGTTCAAGTCGGTCCCTGGATGGGAGACCAGATGCTGCTGGAAGTGGTGTTGGAGGGCCAGTAGGAGGAACACTTTCCCTTGGTCTAAAAAAAATGCCCTGTGTAAGGTGCTGTCTTTCAGATGGGATGTTAAACGGGTGTCCTGACTCTCTGTGGTCACTAAAGATCTCATAGCACTTATGTATGAGTAGGGGTCTTAACGCCAGTTACTAAATTCCCAATCTGGCCCTCATACCATCATGGCCAGCTAATCATTCCCAGCTTCCAATTCGCTTATTCCTCTCCCCTGTAACTATTCCCCAGGTTGTTGCTGTAAATTTAAAATGTGTTCTCAGTCAACGTACCTGGTTAAATTAAAGATATACAGTACCAGTCAAAAGTTGACATACCCTTTGAAGTTTTTTAAAACTATTTTCTAATAGTGAAGACATAACACCTACAAAGTAACACCTATGGAATCATGTAGTAACCAAAACAAGTGTTAAACAAATCCAAAATATATTTTTTATTTGAGATTCTTCAAAGTAGCCACCCTTTGCCTTGATGACAGCTTTGCACACTTGGCATTCTCTCAACCAGCTTCACAGAGAATGCTTTTCCAACATGCGGAGCACTTGTTGGCCTCTACCTTCACTCCAACTCATCCCAAACCATCTCAATTGGGTTGAGGTCAGGTGATTGTGGAGGCCAAGTCATCTAGTGCAGCACTCCATCACTCTCATTCTTGGTCAAATAGCTCTTACACAGCCTGTAGGTGTGTTTTGGGTCATTGTCCTGTTGAAAGACAATTGATTGTCCCACGAAGCGCAAACCAGATGGGATGGCATATCACTGCAGAATGCTGTGGTAGCCATGCTGGTTAAGTGTTCTAAATAAATCATTGATAGTGTCACCAGCAAAGAACCCGCACACCACCTAATCCATGCTTCACGGTGCAAACCACACATACAGAGATCAACTGTCTCTGCGTCTCACAAAGACATGCTGGTTGGAACCAAAAATCAAACATTCGGACTCATCAGACCAAAGGACAGATTTCCACCGGTCGAATGTCCATTGCTCATGTTTCTTGGCCCAAGCAAGTCTCTTCTTATTGATGTCCTTTAGTAGTGGAAATTTGACCATGAAGGCCTGATTCACACAGTCTCCTATGAACAGTTGATGTTGAGATGTGTCTGTTACTTGAACTCTGTGAAGCATTTATTGAGGTTCCAATTTCTGAGGCTGGTAACTCTAATGAACTAATGAACTCTGCAGCAAAGGTAACTCTGGGTCTTCCTTTCCTGTGGCGGTCCTCTTGATAGCCAGTTTCATAATCGCGCTTGATGGTTACTGCGACTGCACTTGAAGAAACTTTAAAAGTTTTTGAAATTTACCAGATTTACTAACCTTCATGTCTTAAAGTAATGATGGACTGTCATTTCCTTTTGCTTATTTAAGCTGTTCTTGCCATAATATGGACTTGGTATTTTACCTTATACCACCCCTACCTTGTCACAACACTGATTGGCTCAAACACATTAAGAAGAAAATACATTTCATAAATTCCACAAATTAACAAGGCACACCCGTTAATTGAAATGCATTCTAGGTGACTACCTCATGAAGCTGGTTGAGAGAATGCCAAGAGTGTGCAAAACTGTCATCAGTGCAAAGAGTGGCTATTTGAAGAACCTCAAATATAAAATATTTTTAGATTTGTTTAACACTTTATTGGTTACTAGATGATTCCATGTGTTATTACATAGTTTTGATGTCTTCATTCTACAATGTAGAAAATATTAAAAATAAAGAAAAACCCTGGAATGAGTAGGCGTGTCCAAACTTTTGACTGGTACTGTATATAACTTGAATCCCAACCTGGCCAGTCTGATATCTCTAAAAGCATTGATCTTCAGTTACTTTTCACTGCGTATATTTAGTCACATCTAAGTATATTGGCTATTGGCTACAATGATGACATCATTAGCACGGACCTCAGTCAATCACTCCAAATCCCAATTGGAGATCAATGGGAAAAGCAGCCAGTATGTCAAAAGCATTATGTAGGCCTACTCTAGAAAATCTGGTCAATGGCGCTGTATAAGCAGTATTTGGCCCTGCCAAAGAGCAGAGAGAGGGAGGAAAGGGGACAAATCTGCCGGTGGGAGGGGACGGGAAGCGCATTCTGGGTCTTAACAATGACCCCAGTTCTCACGTAGGTGTTTGTAAAGGAACGAGAGGGGGTGGGGATGTAGTGTGTGTGTGTGTGTGGAGCAATCCATGGACCTTTCCCCCCCCCCTTTCTCTCTCCCCTGCTTCCTTCCAGGCTGAGTCACCGCTGGAGTGCCTTAAGAGAGAGTGCGAAGGAAGACGTGGAGAGAAAGGTAGTGTGAGAGAGAGACTGCTAGGGGAGTAAAGACAGAGTGAGAGGAAAACGAGTGGCGAGGAGGTAGCAGAAAGGAGAAGAGAGAGAGCCAAGGGAGTTGGGGAAAAAGATGGAGTAAGGGAGAGAGAGACAACAGACAGAGACGGAGTGAGGAGAGTGGGCGTGTGTCTGAGGAAGAGAAAGAGACAGCAAGGTCAGGACTGCTGACCCCCCCCCACCTCCTTGGGTCTGAGTGCTGGGTTGACGGTCAAGGCGACGCCACTATGAGTGACCAAAACGTTGTCAAGGAAGGCTGGGTTCAGAAGAGAGGTGAGTCGATTGATTGATTGATGATTGGTGATGTTTACTGTCTTGGAATTTGTTTAGTTTTTTCACAGTTCACATCAAAAACAAACACCCCTTTTCAAACACCCCCGGGTCCCCAAATACCTGTATATACATAAACATGGAACCAACAGGGAAGGGAATCAATGGAATATTGTAATATGATATCCAGGGGTTGGAACCCAAATTATTTTCCAATCGTTTTGTTCTGAACAGAACCATTATTTTTCCCGTTCTGACAACAAAATCAAATTCTGAACCATTTCGAACCAAAAACGTACTCTTTATATCGTTCCTTTTTAAACCTCTGAAAATGTTTTATTTTTTTTACATTTCGTTCAGCATTAAATTACTTCACCAATCAGTGTGGATGGAGCAGGGCGCAAGATGCGACTGAAAAATTTCAGGCGAGAGAAGATGGAGGAGGCTTGGCTTGAAGCGCTGGGCATCTTATGACATGCATTATCTGAATTAGGCCCACAGAACTATACCTACAGAGAAGCAGCTTCTATGGAGGAACTTTTAATGTCTTTGAATTTCTGAGATTTTTGTGGGACCATACAAAAATGCCAGAACATAAAATAACGTTATTAACTGGTTCCCATGAGTTTAATATAACGGTTCTGTTCCGGAACAGTTTAGATCACTTTTGTTTTAATTTTGTTCTTTTCCGGTTTTCGGTTCTGTTCCCTGAACCGGTTCCAACCCCTGATTTATTGCTAGTATGCACAGCATGTGGTATGGATGATTTTAAGCTGTGTTGACTGGTTGAACACATGGAGTGTGTGTGTGGTTATTTATTTAGCCTCAGGCTGTGACACTGCCACAGACAAATTTGAGTTCTCGGAGGATGGCTTAACTCCCCAGTTCCTTCCTTTCAGAGCCCGGGAGCCACTGAATTGTTACAGGCACTTTTGTGCTGGGTACAAAATCCAGTTAGTCTTCAAACACTGAAGGGCAGCTAGTGGTTTAGAGTTAAACTAGTAGCAAACAATCAGTTTTATACTTGTATTAAATTGTCATTACAAAGTCGTTACTGCATTTTTTGCACACACTGTCACTTGTGGTAAAAGAAAAGTTAAATAATACCATGTAGGCTATTAGTAAAATGGAGCTCCTCTACAACAAGGTCCGCATGGAGATCTTGCAAGCAAACACAAGCATGGACCGTCATATTAATTAATTATGTATTAACCTTCTTGAACCATGATGAATCATCCTGCCATGCTGTTAAATGAAAATGCACTTCCTTAAAGCCGTACATAAGGGTACATCCCAGATGACATCTCATTCCCTTTTATAATACACTACTTTTGTCCAGGGCCCATAGCCCTGGAACTATAAAGAGAAGAGTGCCATTTAGGATGTAGTGAAGGTCTGACCACTGCTACAGCCAGCCAGTCAGTCAGTAACTATAGGCTAAGTTTCCAGTATGAACCAATCCCTGCTGGACTTGTTGCAGGTGAGTACATAAAGAACTGGAGGCCGCGCTACTTCCTGCTGAAGACAGACGGATCCTTCATCGGCTACAAAGACAAACCCCAGGACGCAGACCTGGCCTATCCCCTCAATAACTTCTCTGTAGCAAGTAGGTTCTCCTCCATTATCAGTCCCCATTTTTAACCATTTGGTGCGGTTTCTCAGACACAGATTAAGCCTAGTCCTGGACTAAAAAGCAAGCTCAATGGAGAATCTCAATTGAAAATGATTGAGTCCAGGACTAGGTTTAGTCTGTCCCAGGAAACCGCTTCTTAGTGTGTTGGGTATATAGTATTACAATATACAGTGTCTTCGGAAAGTATTCAGACCTCTTGACTTTTTCCACATTTTTATTCGAAAATTGATTAAATATTTTAAAAAATCCTCAGCAATCTACACACAATACCCCATAATGACAAAGTGAAAACAGGTTGTTAAAATCCTTTGGAAATGTATTAAAAATAACAAACAGATACCTTATTTACATAAGCATTCAGACCCTTTGCTATGAGACTCGAAGTTGAGCTCTGTTGCATCCTGTTTCCATTGATCATTCTTGAGATGTTTCTACAACTTGATTGGAGTCAACCTGTTCTAAATTCAATTGAATAGACATGATTTGGAAAGGCACACACCTGTCTATATAAGGTCCCACAGTTGACAGTGCATGTCAGAGCAAAAACCAAGCCATGAGGTTGAAGGAATTGTCCGTAGAGCCTCGAGACAGGATTATGTGGAGGCACAGATCTGAGGACAGGTACCAAATCATTTCTGCAGCATTGAAGGTCCCCAAGAACAGTGGCCTCCATTAGTCTTAACTGGAAGAAATTTGGAACCACCAAGACTTCCTAGAGCTTGTCGCCCTGCCAAACTGATCAATCGGGTAGAAGGGCCTTGGTCAGGGAGGTGACCAAGAACCTGATGGTCACTCTGACAGAGCTCTAGAGTTCCTCTGTGGAGATGGGAGAACCTTCCAGAAGAACAACCATCTCTGCAGCACTCCACCAGCACTCCACTCCATCAGGCCTTTATGATAGAGTGGCCAGACGGAAGCCACTCCTCAGTAAACAGCACATGACACCCCGCTTGGAGTTTGCCAAAAGGCACCTAAAGACTCAGACCATGAGAAACAAGATTCTCTGGTCTGATGAAACCAAGATGGAACTCTTTGGCCTGAATGCCAAGTGTCAAGCCTGGAGAAAACCTGGAGAAAACCTGGCACCATCCCTATGGTGAAACGTGGTGGCAGGATCATGCTGTGGGGATGTTTTTCAGCAGCAGGGACTGGGAGACTAGTCAGGATAGAAGGAAAGTGAATGGAGCAAAGTACAGAGAGATCCTTGATGAAATCCTACTCCAGAACGCTCAGGCCCTCAGACTGGGGTGAAGGTTCAACTTGCAACAGGACAACGACCTTAAGCACACAGCCAAGACAACGCTGGAGTGGATTCTGGATAGGTCTCTGAATGTCCTTGAGTGGCCCAGCCAGAGCCCGGACTTGGACCCGATCGAGCATCTCTGGAGAGACCTGAAAATATCTCTGCAGCGACACTCCCCATCCAACCTGATAGACCTTGAGAGGATCTGCAGAGAAGAATGGGAGAAACTTCCCAAATACAGGTGTGCCAAGCCTGTAGCGTCATACTCAAGAAGACTCGAGGCTGTAATCGTTGCCAAAGGTGCTTCAATAATGTAAATGTTATATTTAAGTTTTTTGTATTTTCAATAAATTAGCAAAAATGTCTTAACCTGTTTTTGCTTTGTCAATATAGGGTATTGTGTGTAGATTGAGGGGGGGGGGGGCTATTTAATTTAGATTAAGGCTGTAACAAATCAAAATATGGAAAAAGTAAAGCTGTCTGAATACTTTCCTAAGGCATTGTGCTACAATTTTCTTAATTTTAAAATATCATTAAAGGTTCCCATTTTAGGCAGTGTGCATTCCCAAGAGCCAATGTGTCTCTGTCAAATCGTTCAGAGTTAAATTAGTGCTACTTGAAACAGTAGTGAGTGACAAATGTTTATTCTGTGATGCTTTGTCAACCTCCATGTTATGAAGGATTTATTCAATCACTCGTTCATCACCCCACTCATTTTATTTTTACCTTCTTGCTCTCTCCCACCTCCTCTCTCTCTCTCCCTCCCTCTTTCTTCCCTCTCTTTCCTTCCCGACACTCCCTCTATTTCTCCCCCCTCTTTCTCCCTCTCCTCAGAATGTCAGCTGATGAAGACAGAGCGGCCAAAGCCCAACACATTCATCATCCGCTGTTTGCAGTGGACAACGGTTATTGAGAGGACATTCCACGTGGACACGCCCGATGAGAGGTGGGTCAACCTCTCTCTCACTCCCTCCTCTCTCTCCTCTCTCTCCTCTTCCTCTACTACAGCCTTGCCTCCTCATCTCTCGCCTTTAGGGAAAACGCTATTGAAAATTGAAGAAGAATACCTATACACTGTTTAGATGCTGCTAAAACATGTTAATCTAAGCATAAAACTTCCACAGCAGCAGTTGCATGTTTTGATGTAACTAGTTTTAGCAAACCACAGGAGCATCCAGACAGAATGGGGGTATGTCTCTAGATTTCTCCATGACATTTATTTTGTACCCTGCACTTTTCGAAATGTGTGCTTTCCTCAGCATACATATGCACGCACACATACACACGCAGTAAAGCAGTGTATTAAAGTGAGCTGCTGTTGGTTGGTTCCAGGGATGAGTGGGCCGAGGCCATCCAGATGGTGGCCGACTCCCTGGCCAAGCAGGAGGAGGAGGGGATCCTGTGCAGCCCCACGTCGCAGATCGAGAATGAGGTCAACGAGGAGGAGATGGACACCTCCACCAGCCAACACAAACGGAAGGTGAGCCGCTCTGGGGACTGAGCGCAGGTCATACATTGGTAGATGGGCACATAAACACCAAGCAAGATTGTTTCTCTCATCTCAATGAAGGCTTCTCCTCTTCTCGTTTCTTTTTTTCTCCTCTACTTTCCTCTTCTCTCTGACAGACAATGAATGACTTTGACTATCTGAAACTACTGGGTAAAGGCACTTTTGGGAAAGTCATTCTGGTGAAGGAGAAGGCGAGCGGAACTTATTACGCCATGAAGATCCTGAAGAAAGAAGTTATCATCGCCAAGGTACTGGCTGGTTTTAAAGCAGTTTCTCTCAACCTTTTTTAGTCTAGGGATCAAATCAACCAAATAAAATGTTATGTCACATGCGGCGAATACAACAGACCTTAAAGTGAAATGCTTACTTACGAGCCCTTAACCAATAATGCAGTTTTAAGAAAAATAAGTCTTAAGTAAAAAATAGATAAGTACATTTTTTTAAATAAAAGTAACAAATAATTCAAGAGCAGCAGTAAAATAACAGTAGCGAGGCTATATACAGGGGGTACCGGTACAGAGTCAATGTTCTGGGGTACAGGTTAGTAGAGGTTAGAGGTAATATGTACATCAGCAAACTAGAACTATGTTTTTTCCTGCTTGGAAGTACATTTCAACTAAACTAACACTATAGAACTGACTAAATGAGTGTCTGGGACCATCCCACAGACCGGCGGTCGAAACACTGGTAGAAAGAACTGAGCCCTGTTGGAATGGATCCAGATATCACCATTTGGCGCCTTGTACCTTCTACATCCTAACATTCTGTCTTTCTCTCCCACTCTCTTTCCCTCTCTCTCTACCCCCGTTTCTGGATTTTCCTCTCTTTCCTTGTAACTCAGGACGAAGTTGCTCACACCCTCACAGAAAGCAGAGTGTTGAAAAACACCCGACATCCATTCCTAACAGTGAGTATTGTTTAGCAAAGACTTGAAGGAACACTTTATACTGTAAGCCTGTATTATTCACTTGGAGGCCATGTCTCAAATGGCACCCATATTGCTCTGGTCAAAGGTAGTGCACTATATAGGGAATAGGGTGCCACTTGGGATGCATCCACAGACTCGGTCAAAAGCAAAGTCTGATTGAATAAACATTTAAGCTGATCTACTGTTGCAGGTGTCATTAGATATGAATTCACAAGATAATTGAACGTCTGTTTGTGTGGATGTAAAGAAACAAAACAACAACGATGGTGCAACTCTTGTTATTTTTCTCTAGTCTCTGAAGTACTCCTTTCAGACCAAGGACCGGTTGTGCTTTGTCATGGAGTATGTGAACGGAGGAGAGGTAAGAGATGCCTGTGCTACCTGAGATACCTGGAGACATTGTAGGTGTGTTGATGAGGATTCCCTGAGACAGGTGCACCTTCCTCTTGCACCATATAGAATTCTTTCCAGGAGCCGAAATAATTATTTCCAGGGATCTTAGATCAGCACTCCTACTCTGAGACAATTTGTGAATACGGGCCCATAACATGTTTTTTAGAGAGCTATTAGAGAGCTATTAGTGAATGGAACTATATCTTTTTATATGCAGATGTGTAAATACATATTTTTCCTCGCAGCTGTTTTTCCATTTGTCAAGAGAGCGAGTGTTTTCGGAGGACCGCACCCGATTTTACGGAGCTGAGATCGTCTCCGCATTAGACTACCTTCACTCTGCCAAGATAGTGTACCGCGATCTGAAGGTACGTTCATTCATATAGCAATGACAGTCCAACAATTTGGCTAATATCTCTCATAACACCATGTGTAGACTTCTCTTAGAAGCGAATCCTTACTTCCAATCCTAACTAAGTCCACTGGGAGACAAAGTGAAGATTTTGACTTAAAACGTATAAAAAGAGCATTCTGTTGAGGATGGATATATTATAGGGGCGTATATTCAACATATAACATGATATTTATTCTCATTGGCAGCTGGAGAACTTGATGCTGGATAAAGACGGGCACGTCAAGATCACGGACTTCGGCCTCTGCAAAGAGGGCATCACCGACACGGCCACCATGAAGACCTTCTGCGGCACGCCAGAGTACCTGGCTCCAGAGGTCAGCGCTCACACTGATGTACACTACACTACCCAGAATGCCATGTTGTGAGATCTATCCATGTTTTCTTATGGGAGGAAATATTCTAGGTGTCTAATATACTAATCAGTGTACTGAGTAAAGCAGAGCTCTACTGCCAAGAGACAAAAGCCCTTGCACGGAAAAGAGTCAGGTGTAGAGAAGAACGGTATGAATGCCGTATGCTCCCAAGAGGGCCAAGAGGATACAGTCAGGTCACATACTAATAAAATATAATCTAATGTTATTGGTCACGTACACATTTTACAAATGTTATTGCAGGTGCAGCGAAATGCTTATGTTCCTAACTCCATCAGTGTGGTAATACCTAACAATACACAGAAATTCACAATATAAAGATAAAATATATGAACGAGCAATGTCAGTCCAAAATATATACGTATATGGTGGTGTGTATAGACATTATGGACAAAAAATGTGCAGTAGTTATATAGGATGAGCCTTGACTAGAATTAGAGGTCGACTGATTATGATTTTTCAACGCCGATACCGGTTATTGGAGGACCAAAAAAGGCAGGTGCTGATTTGTATTTATTTATTTGTAATAATGACAATTACAACAATACTGAATGAACAATGAACACTTTTATTTTAACTTAATATAATACATAAATAAATACATTTAATCTCAAATAATGAAACATGTTCAATTTGGTTTAAATAATGCAAAAAACTGTGTTGGACAAGAAAGTAAAAGTGCAATATGTGCCATGTAAAATAGCTAAAGTTTAAGTTACTAGCTCTAAACATATGCTAAAAGGAACCACCAGCTTTCATGGGTCTTTAATGTTCTCAGTTAAGAAGTTTTAGGTTGTAGTGCAAAGAGCAGAGCTTGTCTGCATGGTCCCCTTTCAGTCTGCTCCTCCGCTTCTCATAAATTATCCCCACCTCACTGAACACTAGCTTGGGACCGAAGAAGGTGGGAGACAGAGAAACTTCTTTGTGAACGGATCGAGTGATTGAAGTCTGTCCTCATTCTGCTTCCACCACTCAAAAGGCAAGCCGCTCTTTCTGTCAATGACAGGCGCTGTGAGTTAACACTCCAACTCAATTTCAAAACTTCATCCCTGCCCTCTTTTAGCTTTCTGAGGATTCTAGCGTAGAGGTTGTCCACCAGACTGAGTGGCTGATCTACCCAGATTCTGCCTTTTTGCGCCTGGATCTGGGTCATCCTCTTCACTTGTCCCATCTGCTATGGCTCTTGGATTTGGTTTCCTTAGTAGGTCAGACTTCTCCTTCAGCCACTGTGCTGTCCCTGAGGTGAAGGCAGAGCTCTTGTAACGTGGATCCAGGACAGTTTCCAGCACCAGGGAACTTTAGGTTTGAGACAATGTCCCACTGTGCAGCAGACAAACTGCTGATGTGTCCGTATTCGCCTGCATACTCATTCAGTGCACGCCTCTGTTCAAACATCCTCTGCAACATGTGTAGCGTGGAGTTCCAGCGAGTTTGAACTGCTTGGATGATGCTGTGTTTGGGAAGGCCAAGCTCTTCCTGAATGGCCCTCAGCCTCTGTTTGGCCAGTACAGAGTGGTCGAAGTGAGTTGCACAGCTCTTCAACATGGCAATAATGTCGAGGACAGCTCTCTGACTGGACAGGCCATCATTGATTACAAGCTGTAGGGTGTGTGCACTGTAGCTAAAGTCTGGAAGCTCTGCCAGTCTCATACCTTTCACCATGTTTGCCCCACTGTCCCTGAGGACCAGCACTACACGTTCTGTGTGGATTTCCCAGTATTCCAACATGGTCAAAAACATCTCTCTGACATAGTTTCCTAACTGTGATCCATTCATAGTCTTGACATTCAGCACAACCTGCTTTCTTGTCCAGACATTGTCAATGAAATGTCCAGTAAGGTTCATCAGGGACTCTGTAGTGCATGACCAGCAGTCAGTTGTGAATGCCATGTGTGGAGCGTCCACTGGTGCCACCAGATTCTTCACTTTCATCACAACTCTTTCATGTGTTTTATCTAGCATTTCGGTGCAAAATCATTTATATTTTGATCCTGTACCGGGGTTCAGCAAGAGTAATCAGCTGCTGAAAACCAACGTCAGACACCACTGTGAATGGCTGGTTGTCAATGGCAATCATCTCAATAATTGCTTCATCCATCTTCCTGGCCATTGGGTCTTTGTCCTGCCATTTAGATTTTTTTATTAAAAAGTTGTAAGATTTTAGCCTGCGATGTCTGTATGTGAATTGTCTGTATCACTTTTTCCTTGTGAAGAATTTGCGTTTGCCTTTTTTTCATAATTTGCTTCCTTATGGGCTTTTGGATGGGGGATTTGATTCCACAGGTTGGTGGTATTTTTTGATTTAGCAGTTGCTGACCCCATGCTTACATCTTCATCACAAATAAGACACCTTGCTTTCCCTGGTGCCAATTCAATGTAATAGTCCCACAGTGGTGCTCTGCTTTTCTCTGCCATCTGTGAAATTAATATATTTGTGAACACACACATACACACAGAGCTCTCTGAAGTGACAATGATACTGAAGGGTCTGCTTAGGAGACACAAATACTCTCAACTGTTTGAATAATAAAAATAGAGTTACCTGTGATGAATGTTGAAAACAAAAACTGTCATTTCTATTTGCAGGAAATCCTATTTTAATAATGGGCATGGTAAGAATTGACTACCAAAGTGTGAGTCATAATCTCCATGACACCTTCCAGCAAAATCTGAAAAGCTGTTCCTTCATTCATTTATTTCACAGGACATTTTTAGATTGACTTCAAATAAGGTCTGTGTTTTGTGTAGGCTTACACCACCTTGCCAATTTGATAACTGTGTAGATATCCATAGGACAAGGTAACTCTAATCAATATTGGATAAATAAACTCAGCACAAAAAGAATCGTCCTCTCACTGTCAACTGCGTTTATTTTCAGAAAACTTAACGTTAACATTAATATAAGATTCAACAACTGAGACATAAACTGAACATGGCGCCGGAAGAAATGGCAGCAGTTTTAAGGCCGCCCAACCAATTGTGCTATTGTGTTTTTTTTTGCGTTGTTTTAAATTATTTTGTACATAATGTGTGTGCAACCGTATCTTACGGCAAAAAAAAGAGCTTCTGGATATCAGGACAGTGATCACTCACTTCGGATTAGACAAAGATTGTCTTGTGCGTCTTGTTTGTTGAAGAAACCTTCAACACCCAACCAGGCCGACATCCCCGTTATTTTCAAGAGGAAGCGACGCAGGTGCCTGGTCAGGACCCGGAAAAAGCGAGTGAGAAAGCTGCCGTTACCGTCAATACTACTCGCCAAAGTGCAATCATTGGACAATAAACTAGACGAGGTACAATCACGAATATCCTACCAACGGGACATCAACTGTAATATCCTATGTTTCACAGAAACGTGTCTGAATGACATGGATATTCAGTTAGTGGGATACACACTGCACTGGCAAGATAGTACTCCGGTAAATCGAGGGGGGCGGTCTGTGCATATTTGTAAACAACAGCTGGTGCGCGAAATCTAAGGAAGTCTCTAGATGTTGCTCGCCTGAAGTAGAGTATATTGTGAGAAATTGCAGGCCACACTACTTGCCTAGAGAGTTTTCAGCTATACTTTTCGTGGCTGTTTATTTACCACCACAGACTGGCACTAAGACCGCACTCAGTCAGCTGTATAAGGAAATAAGCAAACAGGAAAATACTCACCTAGTGGCCGGAGACTTTAATGTAGGGAAACTTCAATCAGTTCTACCAAATTCCCATCAACATTTTAAATGTGTAACCAGAGGGAAACAAATTCTAGATCACCTGTACTCCACACACAGAGACGCGTACAAAGCTCGCCCTCGCCCTCCATTTGGTAAATCTGACCACAACTCTATCCTCCTGATTCCTGCTTACAAGCAAAAATTAAAGCAGTGACTCGGTCTATAAAAAAGTGGTTAGATGAAGCAGATGCTAAACTACAGGAGTGTTTTGCTATCACAGACTGGAACATGTTCTGGGATTCTTCCAATGGCATTGAGGAGTACACCACATCAGTCACTGGCTTTATCAATAAGTGCATCGAGGACGTTGTCCCCACAGTGACTGTACGTACATACCCCAACTAGAAGCCGTGGATTACAGGCAACATTTGCACTGAGCTAAAGGGTAGAGCTGCCGCTTTCAAGTTGCGGGACTCTAACCTGTTATGCCCTGCGATGAATCATCAAACAGGCAAAGTGTCAATACAGGGCTAAGATTGAAACATACTACACCGGCTCCGACGGTCTTCGGATGTGGCAGGGCTTGCAAACTATTACAGACTACAAAGGGAAGCACAGCCGCGAGCTGCCCAGTGACACGAGCCTACCAGATGAGCTAATTAACTTCTATGCTCGCTTCGAGGCAAGCAACACTGAGGCATGCATGAGCGCATCAGCTGTTCCAGATTCCAGACTGTGTGATCACGATCTCCATAGCCAACGTGAGTAAGACCTTTAAACAGGTCAACATACAAGGCTGCGGGGCCAGACGGATTACCAGGACTTGTGCTCCGGGCACGTGCTGACCAACTGGCAGGTGTCTTCACTGACATTTTCAACATGTCCCTGATTGAGTCTGTAATACCAACATGTTTCAAGCAGACCACCATTGTCCCTGTGCACAAGAACAAAAAGGCAACCTGCCTAAAGACTACTGACCCGTAGCACTCACGTCCGTAGACATGAAGTGCTTTGAAAGGTTGGTAATGGCTAACATCAACACCATTATCCCAGAAACCCTAGACCTACTCCAATTTGCATACCGCCAAAACAGATCCACAGATGATGCAATCTCTATTGCACTCCACACTGCCCTTTCCCACGTGGACAAAAGGAACACTTATGTGAGAATGCTATTCATTGACTACAGCTCAGCATTCTACACCATAGCTTAGTGATGAGCTTTGAAGGTAATAAGGATCCTGGGACTAAACACCTCCCTCTGCAACTGGATCCTCGACTTCCTGACGGGCCGCCCCCAGGTGGTGAGGGTAGGTAACAACACACGCTGATCCTCAACACTGGAGCTCCCCAGGGGTGTGTGCTCAGTCTCCTCCTGTACTCCCTGTTCACCCACGACTGCATGGCCAGGCACGACTCCAACACCATCATTAAGTTTGCAGACGACACAACAGTGGTAGGCCTGATCACCGACAACGACGAGACAGCATATAGGGAGGAAGTCCGAGACCCGGCCGGGTGGTGCCAGAATAAAAACCTATCCCTCAACATAACCAAGACTAAGGAGATGATTGTGGACTACAGGAAAAGGAGGACCGAGCACGCCCCCATTCTCATCGATGAGACTGTAGTGGAGCAGGTTGAGCGCTTCAAGTTCCTTGGTGTCCACATCAACAACAAACTAAAATGGTCCAAACACACCAAGTCAGTCTTGAAGACTATTGTTCCTCAGGAAACTAAAAAGATTTGGCATGAGTCCTGAGATCCTAAAAAGGTTCTACAGCTGCAATTGCTCAGCCTCTGACCGCAAGGCACTACAGAGGGTAGTGCGTACGGCCCTGTACATCACTGGGGCCAAGCTGCATGCCATCCAGGACCTCTACACCGGTGTCAGAGGAAGGCCCTAAAAATTGTCAAAGACCCCAGTCACCCCAGTGATAGACTCTACTACCGCATGGCAAGCGGTACCGGAGTGCCAAGTCTAGGACAAAAAGGCTTCTCAACAGTTGTTTTACCCCCCCAAGCCATAAGACTCCTGAACATGTAATAAAATGGCCTAAGTTTTCATAACTGTGACCTTAGTGGCCTACCGTCTGTAAGCTGTTAGTGCCTTAACGACCATTCCACAGGTGCATGTTCTTAAATTGTTTATTGTTCATGGAACAAGCATGGGAAACAGTGTTTAAACCCTTTACAATGAAGATCTGTGAAGTTATTTGTATTTTTACAAATTATCTTTGAAAGACAGGGTCCTGAAAAAGAGACGTTCATTTTTGTGCTGAGTTTATAAGCGAATACATTTTTTTTGTACAGTTGATATATGAAAATATGTTGACAAACGTTACCTTATCCGAGTGAGATTTACACGAGTATCAAAACATTGAGGCGGTTTAAGCCTGCACGAAAGACAGTTTGAAGTAGATCAAGACATTCTCTATGGAAGACATGAACGGTAAAATAACTAAGGAACCCCTTTCAAGTTGAGCAAGTTATTATAGGAATTATGAGGCGTCGAATATTTCTCTCTCTACCATTTGTATTTCATATACCTTTGACTATTGGATGTTCTTATAGGCACTTTAGTATTGCCAGCCTAATCTCGGGAGTTGATATGCTTGAAGTGCTTCAAGCATTGCGAATGTAACAGTATAGCTTCCGTCCCTCTGCACACATAGACAACTGACACCCAAGAACCATCGTTACCCATCGCGCCACAAAAGCCGCGGCCCATGCAGAGCAAGGGGAACCACTACTTCAAGGTCTCAGAGCGAGTGACGTCACCGATTGAAATGCTATTAGCGAGCACCACCGCTAACTAGCTAGCCATTTCACATCGGTTACACGAAGAGCTGCTGGCAAACACAGGAAAGTGCTGTTAGATTGAATGCTTACGAGCCTGCTGCTGCCTACCCCTGCTCAGTCAGCATGCTTCATCAAATCTTAGACTTAATTATAATATAATAAACACACAGAAATACGAGCCTAATGTCATTAACACGGTCAAATCCGGAAACTTTAATTTCGAAAACAAAATGTTTATTCTTTCAGTGAATTACGGAACCGTTCCGTATTTTATTGAACGGGTGGCAACCCTAAGTCTAAATATTGCTGTTACATTGCAGAACCTTCAGTGTTATGTCATAATTACGTAAAATTCTGGCAAATTAGTTCGCAATGAGCCAGGCGGCCCAAACTGTTGCATATACCCTGACTCTACGTGCAATGAATGCAAGAGAAGTGACACAATTTCCATAGTTAATATTGCTTGTTAACATGAATGTCTTTTAACTAAATATGCAGGTTTAAAAAAATACTTCTGTGTATTGATTTTAAATAAGGCATTGATGTTTATGGTTAGGTACATTTGTGCAAAGGTTGTGCTTTTGTTAAATCATCACCCGTTTGGCGAAGTAGGCTGTGATTCGATGACAAATTAAGGTACCGCATTGATTATATGCAACGCTGGACAACCTTGTTAACCTAGTAATATCATTAACCATGTGTAGTTAACTAGTGATTATGGGAAGATTGATTGTTTTTTATAAGATAAGTTTAATGCTAGCTAGCAACTTAACTTTGCTCCTTGCTGCACTTGCGTAACAGGTGGTCAGCCTGCCACGCAGTTTCTTCGTAGAATGCAATGTAATCGGCATGCAAAAAAACTTAACTTGAAATCGGCCCGAATTAATCGGTCAAAATTGAATGCATTGTATACATATGAAGTGGGTAAAACATACTGTATTATGTCTTGATGTCCCTATGCTAGGTGCTGGAGGACAATGACTACGGCCGGGCGGTGGATTGGTGGGGTCTGGGCGTGGTCATGTATGAGATGATGTGCGGTCGGCTGCCCTTCTACAACCAGGACCACGAGAAGCTGTTTGAGCTGATCCTCATGGAGGAGATCAAGTTTCCACGCACGCTCTCCTCCGACTCCAAGTCCCTGCTCTCCGGCCTGCTCATCAAGGACCCCAACAAACGGTACAGAGAGATAGAAACAGACGCTCGGGCACACACACAGACAGACATGCATGCATTGAAGCAAGAGAGATGTACACACAGAGGCACAGGTATGCAGACAGACGAACGAACACACACACACACACACACACACACCAAGGCTCCAGTGGGTGATTATACGAAGCTGGGTCAGTGATCAGCCAACAAACTCTGCCAAATAGTTTTGACACAACACATTTCCTTCTTCGTAACAGATCAACTTGAAGTGGATTATTGACTCATGCTAATCAGCTAACCAGCCCTCCACTGTAACTTCCCATCATTTAGTCTTTTTTGTATAGGAGTTACTGGCTCACTCATTGATCCTGCTTTATGAAATACTAGCTCATCACAATTTTGCATTTGTTTATTGTTCTGCTACAAAGCCGTTTTGTCACTAAAAGCTTGAGGCAGCTCGGTTAGTGGTAAACCCAAGGGAGAACATTCTCTCATTCACCCCTTGATGTTATTCCAGGATTTGCACCTAGCTCATGTTGTGTTGTTTCTTGACAGGTTTTCTAGAAAGTGTTCGCATTTGTACTTTTCTTTATTTACGACAGACTCGGTGGGGGTCCAGACGATGCGAAGGAGATAATGCGCCACAGTTTCTTTGTGGCTATAGACTGGCAAGACGTCTACGACAAAAAGGTGAGTCTCCTCTTCTACACCTGATCACTTAGGATTTCATTAAACCAGTTCTCTGCCCTCCCGACGACTTCTGAACGAATTCGGAATATTCCACGCAGGTGAAAATGACTGGCATTTTTCCAGTCAAATATGCAAATATTGATGTCACACACAAGCCACGGACATCAGTGTGTCACATGTCACTGTGGTCCTGTGTGGCTCAGTTGATAAAGCATGATGTCAAGATCTTGGGTTTGACTCCTCATGCCACCGATACAAAAATGTATCCACGAACTACTGTAAGTGGCTTTGGAAAAAAGCGTCTGCTAAATGGCATATCAATTATATATTACATGTGACAACGGTGTCCCCTCTCTCTCCCCTACAGTTGGTCCCCCCCTTCATGCCACAGGTCTCGTCAGAGACAGACACCCGGTATTTCGATGAGGAGTTCACGGCACAGACGATCACCATCACTCCCCCGGAGAAATGTAAGTGTCCATCGGATCCCTCTGCACGGTTCGGCCCACTTCTTTGGAATAGGGGTTTCCTGCCATAGACTCTGCCATAGGTTGATTAGTCTGTTGAATTGTTGGGGGTGTTGTGCTGTGGTACTGGCTTTTATTTAGTGATTATTCTAAGGTAACAATGTTACTCAAGTGACCTTAAGTTTATTTATTTTTTATTTCACATTTATTTAACCAGGTAGGCTAGTCTCATTTACAACTGTGACCTGGCCATGATAAAGCAAAGCAGTTCGACACATACAACCACACAGAGTTACACATGGAATAAACAAACATAGTCAATAATACAGTATAAAAAAGTATATATACAGTGTGTGCAAATGAGATAGGATAAGGGAGGTAAAGGCAATAAATAGGCCATGGTGGCGAAGTAATTGCAATATAGCAATTAAACACTGGAATGGTAGATGTGCAGAAGATGAATGTGCATGTAGAGATACTGGGGTGCAAAGAAGCAAGATAAATGAATAAATACAGTATGGGGATGAGGTAGTTGGATGGGCTATGTGCAGTGATCTGTGAGCTGCTCTGACAGCTTGTGCTTAAAGCTAGTGAGGGAGATATGAGTCTCCAGCTTCAGTGATTTTTGCAGTTCGTTCCAGTCATTGGCAGCTGAGAACTGGAAGGAAAGGCAGCCAAAGGAAGAATTGGGTTTGGGGGTGACCAGTGAAATATACCTGCTGGAGCGCGTGCTGTGGGTGGGTGCTGCTATGGTGACCAGTGAGCTGAGATAAGGCGGTGCTTTACCTAGCAGAGACTTGTCAATGACCTGGAGCCAGTGAGTTTGGCGACGAATATGAAGCGAGGGCCAGCCATCGAGAGCGTACAGGTCGCAGTGGTGGGTAGTATATGGGGCTTTGGTGACAAAACGGATGGCACTGTGATAGACTGCATCCAATTTGTTGAGTAGAGTGTTGGAGGCTATTTTGGAAATGACATCACCGAAGTTGAGGATCGGTAGGATGGTCAGTTTAACAAGGGTATGTTTGGCAGCATGAGTGAAGGATGCTTTGTTGCAAAATAGGAAGCTGATTCTCGATTTAATTTTGGATTGGAGATGTTTAATGTGAGTCTGGAAGGAGAGTTTACAGTCTAAACAGACACTTAGGTATTTGTAGTTGTCCACATATTCTAAATCAGAACTGTCCAGAGTAGTGATGCTGGACAGGCGGGAGGGTGCGGGCAGCGATCGGTTGAAGAGCATGCGTTTAGTTTTACTTGCATTTAAGAGCAGTTGGATGCCACGGAAGGAGAGTTGTATGACATTGAAGCTTTTCTGGAGGTTAACACAGTGTCCGAAGAAGGGCCAGAGGTATACAGAATGGTGTCGTCTCCGTAGAGGTGGATCAGAGAATCACCAGCAGCAAGAGCGACATCATTGATGTATACAGAGAAGAGAGTCGGCCTGAGAATTGAACCCTGTGGCACCGCCATAGAGACTGCCAGACAACAGGCCGGACAACAGGCCCTCCGATTTGACACACTGAACTCTGTCTGAGAAGTAGTTGGTGAACCAGGTCGAGGCAGTCATTTGAGAAACCAAGGCTGTTGAGTCTGCCGATAAGAATTTGGTGATTGACAGAGTCGAAAGCCTTGGCCAGGTTGATGAATACGGCTGCACAGTGTTGTCTCTTATTGATGGCAGTTATATCGTTTAGGACCTTGAGCGTGGCTGAGGTGCACCCATGACCAGCTCTGAAACCAGATTGCATAGCGGAGGTACGGTGGGATTCGAAATGGTCGGTAATCTGTTTGTTAACTTGCCTTTCAAAGACCTTAGAAAGTCAGGGTAGGATAGATATAGGTCTGTGGCAGCTTTCCAATCTTTGGGAATCTCAGACGATACGAACGAGAGGTTGAACAGGCTAGTAAAAGGGGTTGCAACAATTTTGGCAGATCATTTTTAGAAAGAAAGGGTCCAGATTGTATTGCCTGGCTGATTTGTAGGGGTACAGATTTTGCAGCTCTTTCAGAACATCAGCTATCTGGGTTTGGGTGAAGGAGAAATGGGGGAGGCATGGGTGAGTTGCTGTGGGGGGTGCAGGGCTGTTGACTGGGGTAGGGGTAGCCAGGTGGAAAGCATGGCCAGCCGTAGAAAAATGCTTATTGAAATTCTCAATAATAGAAGATTTATCGGTGGTTACAGTGTTTCCTAGCCTCAGTGCATCTGGGAGGAGGTGCTCTTATTCTCCATGGATTTTCAGTGTCCCAGGACGTTTGGGAGTTTGTGCTACAGGATGCAAATTTCCTAAATTTCCTAACTGCCTGTGTATATTGGTTCCTAACTTCCCTGAAAAGTTGCATGTCACGGGGGCTATTCGATGCTAATGCAGTACGCCACAGAATGTTTTTGTGCTGGTCAAGGGCAGTCAGGTCTGGAGAGAACCAGGGCTATATCTGTTCCTGGTTCAACATTTTTTGAATGGAGCATGCTTATTTAAGATGGTGAGGAAGGCACTTTTAAAGAATAACCAGGCATCTTCTACTGACGGGATGAGGTCAATATCCTTCCAGGATACCCGGGCCAAGTCGATTAGAATGGCCTGCTCGCTGAAGTGTTTTAGGGAGCGTTTGACAGTGATGAGGGGTGGTCGTTTGACCGCAGACCCATTACGGATGCAGGCAATGAGGCAGTGATCGCTGAGATCTTGGTTGAAAACAGCAGAGGTGTATTTGGAGGGTAGGTTGTTAGGATGATATCTATGAGGGTGCCTGTGTTTACGGATTTGGGGTTGTACCTGGTGGGTTCATTGATAATTTGTGTGAGATTGAGGGCATCAAGCTTAGATTGTAGGATGTCCGGGGTGTTAAGCATGTCGCAGTTTAGGTTACCTAGCAGCACGAGGTCTAAAGAAATATGGGGGGCAATCAATTCACATATGGTGTCCAGGGCACAGCTGGGGGCAGAGGGTGGTCTATAGCAAGCGGCAACGGTGAGAGACTTAAGTAATGACACTTAACTCATGCAGGTTATAGCGGCAACGGTGAGAGACTTAAGTAATGACACTTAACTCATGCAGGTTATAGTTTGTTATTGAGCCCAGACCTACCTGTCTTTCTCACTCCCCTCTCTCGCTGTGTCTGTCTCTTTCTACAGACGATGAAGACGGGATGGGTGAGGGTGACAGCGAACGGAGGCCTCATTTCCCACAATTCTCGTATTCGGCCAGCGGACGAGAGTGAAGGTCATTGCCAGCCAGCCAGCCAGTATTGCCCCCCCCCCCCGTCGTGCGTCCGTTTCGAGGAAAACACGTAGCCATTTTAGGAAAAGTCTCCCCTCTTTTCTCCTTCTCTGTATTCGAGTGCAGACTGGGAGAAGTTGTCTTTTTAGGGACTGTAAAAGGGGTTTTGCACAGTGGGATAGACTCAAGCTGGTCTCTCCACACAAAAAAAAGTATCTTACATTTTCAACGCTATATACTGCAGAAGGCAATGTTTTTGTTATTTATTTTTATCCGTCAATATTAGGTTGTCGACCTGTTACGTTCTTTGTCTTTTTTAAATTTTAGTTTGAACTTTTTTGCACTTGGTTTGGAAGAGCCGTTCTAGGGAACAAAACCAAAAATGTTGCCTTATGTGTGCAGATGTTTCGTATCATACAGACAGGGTTTAGGTCGGGGGGCTCGTGGTTCATTCAAACAATTATTTTTCTCATATACAATGCAATGGCGGTGCACATTCTCCAATCCCATGGCAACGAGAGTCACTATCTGCTAAAAACAACAAAAAAGACAGAACTGACCGTTTCTTTCATTCCAATTTCATTGTCAGTGTTATTACTTTTCATCCTTTTTGACCTTTTCATTTTCTACCAGAGATTTCTACTTGGTTATTGTTTGACAGAAACACTAAACTGCCAGATACTGCACGGTTCACTCAGGCAACACAGAGCACAACCGCATTCAACTCAGCTACCAGTCTAGCTTTACACACCCATCAGGGAAAAGCTATAAATATATATACAAGCCTTTTTTGCGTCTTTTTCCACAGTCATTTGATTAATAACTTATTTTCATAGCTATAGAAAAAATAGTGGTATAGATGTTTACACAAGGAATGTGGCTTATACAGGTCCACCTTATGCTGTCATAACACACATGCTCACACACACACACACACACTCTCTAACATCAGAGCCAGCTCTGAGCTCTGCTGATATGGCTTGTGACAGACTATGAAATCTGTATCTGTAAAAAAAAATAGAATCTCCCCATCAATCTTCCCAAAGCGACAAGGTGGGCGGAAGGCATCAATAATCACTAACCATGTCGGGTCACAGATCATGTGTAACTGAGCCATGAATATACTTGTGTATGATGATATGATGAGGACTGTGAGAATGGAGAGAGAAAAGGAAAGCAGTTCCCCCACGTTTTTTTTATGTAAATATGCAATGCCTTTTTTTTGTTCTTAGTGGCATCTTGGCCAGACATGAACTTTTGTGTGTGACTGTACTTCAAGCTTGCTGAGGAGAACCAAGACCGGAGGAAAAGGAAGACTGAGAATGACGTTTTGGGTTAAAACAACGTAAACTACAACGTTAAAGACTGACTGGACGCTCCCATTTTGTGACTGGTGTCAGCGTCGCCTCGACCTGTCTTTCCAGAAGAGGTTTCCATGGAGACGAGACCCTTTTTCGCTGTTGGTCAAATAAATTGACACCCACTGTAATGTTTTCTTTTACCCGTTCAAGTGGGACCATGGTCAATTCTGCAGTGATATGTGGTTACATCAGGTCGTTATCATTCCCTTCCTTTTTTGTACCATAGTACTAGATTTATTTATGTTTGTGTCATTCTAGGCAGTGTTACCCAGTCTTGTTCAGAGTCAAAAAGGCTCCTCTCTTTAAGCCGCTGAAGGATGATATTGTTGGATGCATTACTAAAGTCTGTTTTTTATCCAATTGTTTTTTGGATTGTTTGCTTGTTTGTTTTCTTACCAAAACATTAGGGCAAGAAACCAATAGTGAACTTGCAATGCCGTGGTAGTATTTATTTTGAATTAAATTAAAGAATACATTTCAGGGTTTTTCATGGCGTAAATCAGTGTTTTATTTTAATCCCACGTCTGATATTTCAATGAGTGTGTACCCTTTGGAAAGCAATATCCTAAACCCTAAACAATATTCAGCAAGGGTCTCATCCAGGGACATGTTCATTAGGAACCAAATAAAATAAAACCGGAAGGAAGAAACTACTGGCGCATTCCCACTGGTATGTTTTTGGGTAAAACAAGGGGGTAAATCTATTTTTCCATCTACGTGGGCCGGCACCCGTGTCTCACTGGGCCATTGCTCCGATGGACATGCTCTGACTTGGAGCCAAGGCACTGGGTACTTTTTTAGCTTGAATTTACAAAGATGGTTAACTCTGAACTTTTACACCTCAAAAAGCAACAGTCTTGAATGATGCAGAGGTTGTGATTCTGCTTGCCACAAGTCTTTAGTGTCACATACCTGATGGACAAAACACTAGAGCTTACATTAAAGGGACACATCAGGATTTTGGCAATGAGGCCCTTTATCTACTTTCCCAGAGTCACATAAACTTGTGGATACAATTTTCTCTGTGTCCAATATGAAGGAAGCTAGAGGTAGTTTGACAAGAAAATGATAACTAGCGTTAGTGCAATGACAAGGTCTGTGGGTATCTGCTACCCATAGACCTCCAGTCATTGCGCTAACGCTAGTTAGTAATTGCGGTATCAATGGTTAGAAACTCCCTTCAAACTACACGCAGAGACATAAAAATGGTAGGCACGAGTTCCTGTGACTCCGGGGAAGTAGATTGCCAAAATCCTCACGTTTCCCTTTAACATAAAACATTGGTGTGGGGGTAATTCAAAATGGAAAAGCACCATGCCTGGACTTATGAAATAAAATGTTTTGGTTTTCTGTTCCAATTTTTTTCCCATTGTGTGCACAACTGAACATGTCCCAGGCCTTTATTTGGATGGGATTTACAATGGGGGAACATGATACTGATGGGAGACATCACATTCAAATAGTTTCATTCATACAAAAAAAAGTATAGCATTGCTCTCCTTTTGCCTACGGGACAATCCACAGGTAAACAATTTATTTTAAGGCTGAACAAAAACCTCTGTAAATCAATTGAGGGAAAAACACCAAAATACTGACCATATACTACCCCTAAGCTCTATAGAAGGGCTGTTCAATGTCTGTCCTGGAGGGCCAAAACACGTCTGGTTTTCATCCTCTCCTAATAGGATACTAAATCAGACTTGGGACACCAGGTGAGTGCAATTAACTGGGATTGTAGTTCTTTCCGTCAGCGGTGCCATTCACACCCAGTCCCTGCTACGGCTCTCAAAGACATGTATATCTAAGATCAGTTCAAGGCCTCAGCTCAGCGCATGTGCTGTACAGATTCAGTCATTTCAACATAATCTAATGAAAGAAAAACAAATATATTGACACTATCCATATCATCTAGAGATCAGTGGAACGGAGCCCAATAGAAAGAACTAGGGCTCCTTTTGGCATCCTCAACAGCATCAGTGAGACGAGGCTCACTCCGGGATGGAGGGTGGCCAGTCCACATCTACAGACTGAGGAACGCAGAGAGAGAAAGACTAAACACATCAGAATCCTTTTGATTCACCTGCATGTTCAATCATAGTCCAGCAATGTTCTATATTTGTTTCCTTAGCTTGAAAGAACAGACTGATTTCAAGGTAAGGAAACAAATATCAAAATATGCTTAACTATCCCTTTATATTATGAATGAACTTTTCAACTGTGTCTCGCTATTTGTTTATACAATAATCACTGTGCACAGTGTCTTATTTTAATATCCCACAAAAAAAGTAGATGCATTTATGGCAACTTTAGAAAAATACCCACATCAACGTCCAGCTCTAGGACATCCGTCTCAGTCTTCAGCAGATCACACAGATTGGGCTTGGTGCGACCAAAGTCTCCGTGGACAAACTCCTTGATGTAACTGGGGACAGTTAAGGTACTGACATTGGGTTACTCGTTGATGATGATAAAAAAAAACATTTATTCATTTGTTATCGTGTGTGTGTAAGTATATCACTGTGAATGTCTCTCAACCTTAATACCTCCCTTTGTGTGTACGTGTTTGAGTTTGTGTATGACTATTCGTGTATCTCACTGTTTTGCTTCTCTCTGTATAAAGGATACGTCCCTGCCTGCGTGCGCAGCTTCAGGTGGAAGTGATGCGTGTCCAGGAAGCATGTACTCATGGTGTGGATGACACGCTCCCTGACGGCCAGCGGCCTGCGATGCAACACTCTTAGTGGCGTCTTCTGAGCTCGCTTCAACTCCTATATGACCGAGCCGAAGATTATCAACACATACCGTAGGTAGGCAGAACTTTATTTTAATGTACCGATTACACAGAATGAGCAAACCAAAGATTATAACACACATACCATAAAATATACTACAACCAAGATGTTTAACCACTGTGATTTTATATGAAAATATAATGCCGTTTAAAGATAGCACTGAACACTCACCTTGGTTTCCTCTAAGAACGTGATGTCGTCTTTGTCGATAGCTTTCTGGGTCCATATGAGGGCGGTGTACGACTTGGTCTTGTCCTCCTCACCCTCCTTCATGTGGCCCATAGCATCTCTACGCACACACACAAACAAACACAGAATATGACCTGTCAGCATCATTCTTAGGTCTCTGGACAGAAATGAGACATTTCTCTACTGCTTTGCTCACCTGCTTACAATCTGTAGATCTCGTACTCTGATTTTGTCTGAGGACTGGTTGATGGTCTGTGAGAAGAAAAGATAGGGCTGTGGTCAAATTCCTGTGTGTGTGACCCTGCAGAGACATTGTGTGTGTGTGTGTGTGTGTGTGTGTGTGTGTGTGTGTGTGTGTGTGTGTGTGTGTGTGTGTGTGTGTGTGTGTGTGTGTGTGTGTGTGTGTGTGTGTGTGTGTGTGTACATTCTGCAGCGGTCGGACCTCTGCCTTATTGAACCTGGCTCTGTGAGGATTTAGCAGCTCCAGTGCAAACGGACAACCTGCGAATGGGGATAGAGACACCTCCTTACACCTCACATTGATGGAAACGAGGGCTGGGGATGTGTAAACATACATGTATGTTGTGCGTCCGCACATCCACGTCTTCCCTCCCTGAGGAGGAGAAATTAAACCCTGCAAAGACCAGAGGGGAAAAGAGGAGAAAGACATTACTTGAGATACCAGATTCATTCACCAGTGTAGATCTGTCTTTCTTTTGGATCTGTCTTTCTCATTGACTTATATAAACATTGGATCATTGCATCTGTCCCATTATGGCATCTGTGAGAGCATGGGCAGTGCCATTGAGGCCATCTCTTTTGAATTAGTACACTTTCTTTTTCTACTACTTCTATGAATTGGCAAAAGAACCGAAAGGGTGCATACTGCTACCTGCAGTGTGTTTGAACAGGTCTGAAGCCAAGGTTGCCGATTTCCTGCCACCTGAAGTCATGGCATGTTTGCTCACAAGTATAATTCATTGGCTGATCCCTCCTGATGACCTGGATGGAATCATGTGATTCTTCATTAACCCATAGGAAGTCTCACCCAGTTGACTACTTCAAAATGGTGAAAGTCCTCAATGGTGCTGCCCATGCTAAAACAGGCTTTTGGGCCCTCTTATCTATGGTCTATCTATCCCTAAGTAATAATGTTTAGAGCCTATGAGGTTCAGTAGGGAGAAAACATTTAGAAACAGAGTGAAACGAGGAGGTTCTACCTGAACTCATCCAATAAGAGCACAGATTTTTGTTTCCCCATTGCTACAGTGTGCCCTTCTGAACACCACACAGTATACGCTCACCCTCAGCCCAGAAAGAGGAGAAGAGGGGTGCGGCGATTAGCACCTCCACCGACGACTCCATCCTCCTCTCTCCGTCAATCACCCAGGGGGTCTGGGGCAGGGTGCGGGAGAACTTGTTGTACCTCCCTAAAAAAAACAGGGACAAACATAAAGGAGTCAAGTCAAACCCTTAAAAAAACATTTTTTTTTAATAACTGAAAAATCCCAAGGCATGAAAAAAAATCAAATCAAATTTTATTCGTCACATGCGCCAAATACAACAGGTGTACACCTTACAGTGAAATGCTTACTTATGAGCCGCTAACCATGAAGAGTGAATCCTAACTTTTCCCTAAGTCCAACTTTTACATCGCATTGATGTCAACAGAGAAATAAGTGAACATTTGACTTACCGAAGAGGATGTTAGTATTCGCCTCCAACTGAATACATTCCCAAAGTGAAATGACCCCACTCTTGATCATCTCAAAGCCCTCCTTTAGTTCAAATCATCCAAAAGGAATGTCATAAACAACCTTACCCGCCACAAATACAGAAACGTGAAGACACTGGACCTCTTGAGCAATGCATTTCCTCGCTGGCCGTGTCGAGGGACAGGGGAACTTTCTAGAGAGAGAAAATAAATATCACTAAGCAATGCATGCAGTTAGATTGTCGGTTTCCCAAAAGAGTGAAGACAGAGAAACAGAAACAAAAAGCGACAATAACGTGACCACCTACTTTAGAAACTTCTCGTTGGAAACCTTCTCGAGGGCTTTGACCACGGCCATACTAGTGAAGACATTCTGTTGTGAGACAAACTAGAGATCAGAGAAAGGACCGTAACACAGAGAGACATGGAACAACAAAGAATGAGCAGCATGTCGCCATTGGTGACAAAAACATTTATGGAACTTATCAAAACCATTTATACCAATGACCCATTTTGTTCAAATGTCACGTGACATGGCACCAATTGGCTTTTTCACTCACCTGTTTGTTCTTACTTGGTCTGAAGCAGTCTGAACACAGATGCCAGCCCTGAATGCAAGAATAAAGCAGAGAAGTAGAAAGTAGTTTCATAAAAATGCTACATTACATTCAATATTACATGTATTTGGCTGGTACTCCATGCCTTTGCACCTATAAAATCTATCCATCAATCTGTCAGTCAATCAGTCCTTCCACACATCCAACCATCCATCCATCTGGCTGTCTAGTCAATCTATTCATCTGGTCTATACCCTGAGGAGAAGTGTGCTTGGAGAACTTACAGGAAGTGGCAGTCTGAGTCCGTCTCTGGATGTGTGAACCGCACGCCCACCTCAAACTGTTCAGTTTGTCGACTGATCTGTGGGATAAAGAGAAAAATAAAATAGGAATAAACTAAAAAAAAAAATGTTGTTTTTTAAAATTAAGAATAAAAATACTTTTCAGGAATTAATAGAATTTTGTCACTTACATTTGCTCTATTTGCCTTCATTTTACCGGGGTAAATATACTAAGAGAACACTTCTCACATTACTAGCCTGAGTGCAACTCTGTTTGTGCCGCAATGTCAACTCCGGTCATGTTTTTCTTGTCAATGATAGCAATTGACTTGACAAGGCCACAAACAGATCTGGAACCAGGCTAGCTCATTACAGGTTATTGCTATAGATACAGTAACTCTACAAGGCACTACTTGTATGATAAGTATTTTTCAACAGTGGTGTCTGACCCATCAGCATGTGAGGCCACTGGATGGCTACTTCCGGGTCACTGGTCACTGACCTTGGTCACCACAGGTACGCCACCAAGCTCTTTGGACATCAGACCCTGCACGGTCCACTTGAAGGCCTCCTTCACCTGGATGACATCATCCTTATTGAGGCATATAGACTTCTCCTTGTTTGGTATTAATTCAACGTAATTCAAGTATTAAAAACCCCTAAGGTAGATATCTGCGCCCTCGTGAAAATCTAATTAGCATAATACAAACATCCCCATAAAAGTCTGTTTAATCTAGAGAGAGTTTTTTTCTGCATTGGATGAGTCTCGATCCACCGCTCCTGCGGTGAAAGGTGACTGAACTAGAGCTGTGTTTGTCACACCATGAGACTTACGTCTTCTGACAAAACACGATGGTGTTCTCCGTTTTTCTCTACGACCCCCCCCCACACACACACACACACACACGTGTCTTGGGACTCGTCTGAAGTCGTTACAGCAACTTCTGTCTGTAGCGTCCGAACAGTTTGGGTTACACACTAATATGGGCGAGACTCTCACGAACACATACATGTCAGTTGTTTTGCTCTAGGATATCCACAGGCCTCACAAGACTTGTCTGAAGGTCCCCCGTACAATTTGAAAACAATGAATGGAAGTATACACTACCGTTCAAAAGTTTGGGGTCATTTAGAAATGTCCTTGCACATTTTTTTTGTCCATTAAAATAACATCAAATTGGTCAGAAGGCAGAGTTGCAAAGAAAACACCATATCTCAGACTGGCCAATAAAAATAAAAGACTAAGATGGGCAAAAGAAGACCAGCATCCTGGAGTCGCCTCTTCACGTTGAAACTGGTGTTTTGCGGGTACTATTTAATGAAGGTGCCAGTTGAGCACTTGTGAGGCGTCTGTTTCTCAAACTAGACACTCTAATGGACTTGTCCTCTTGCTCAGTTGTGCACCGGGCCTCCCACTCCTATTCCGGTTAGAGCCAGTTTGCACTGTTCTGTGAAGGGAGTAGTACACAGTGCTGTGCGAGATCTTCAGTTTCTTGGCAATTTCTCAAATGGAATAGTCTTCATTTCTCAGAACAAGTATAGACTGACGAGTTTCAGAAGAAAGTCCTTTGTTTCTGGCCAATTTGAGGCTGTAATCGAACCCACAAATGCTGATTCTCCAGATACTCAACTAGTCTAAAAAATGCCAGTTTTATTGCTTCTTTAATCAGAACAATAGTTTTCAGCTATGCTAACATAATTGCAAAATGGTTTTCTAATGATCAAATAGCCTTTTAAAATGATCAACTTGGATTAGCTAACACAACGTGCCATTGGAACACAGGAGTGATGGTTGCTGATAATGGGCCTCTGTACGCCCATGTAGATATTCCATACAAAAATCTGCCATTTCCAGCTACAATAGTCATTTACAACATTAACAATGTCTACATTGTATTTCTGATCAAGTTGATGTTATTATAATGGGCAAAAAATGTGCTTTTCTTTCAAAAACAAAGACATTTCTAAGTGACCCCCAACATTTTGAAAAGGAGTGCATATGGAGACTGTTTAGTGCCAAAATTAACAAATAAAGAAATGCTGCCTGAACCTTTATCTCTCTCAGATACTGGACAGACTTCAGAACAAACTTCTATTACATTTTTTTTGGGGGGGCCGGGGACTATCTGTTGTTTCATGTAGTGAATCTGTTATTCAATGCGTTTGTATGGGCTAATAGCAGTAAGGCCAAATAACATTTTTAATTCAAAAAATGTGTTAATATATTGTTGGGATACTTCAAGGGGTCTTTAAAATTCAAAATCAAATAGCTAAATGATCCTTGGTATGACCTCCTTAAGACAATTCCATATAGCTTAGTAGAACCCCGCCCTCCCCTCCCCCGACTTAGACTCTTATGGGTTAAGACATGACATGTTAAAAAGGTAAAGATGTGTGTTCATAATATAGTAATGAACACTGTAATATTTCAATGTTTTGGAGTGATGTGATGATACTTTGGGATTAGAATTATTTATTTAACGGAAAGAAATCAGGCTAGATAGATGGACGCCACTCTGGTGAAGCGAACTTACCTCACTTCCTTCTTTACATGCAGCCAATAAGAGTGCTGTAGGGGTGTGGCAGAGAGAGAGGAGGGTACATGTTCAGAAACGTCCTGAGTAACATCCTGTCTGTTTACAAGCATCCGTCATGCACACCCTAATGGGAATGCCACATCTGTAGAAACAATGGCTTTCGCGCTTGCACTTTAGTCTACTCTAGTCTCTATACTAGACAGAAGCAGTACCACTAACTATGAGGTAACTCCGCCCTCTAATGGCCAACCCAGGGACAAGATACTGCATTATTGACTGTAAAGTAGTCTCGCACTGCCACACATCACACTGAATAGAACGACTGTGGTCCAGGCTATACTGATCGTGTGGCTATGACAGAATCAACTGAGCTTGAAATAATAATACTTTTCTATTGAATGGAAGTTGTTTTGAGACAAACCATTTGAATATACTGTAAGCCAACACTTCCTTTGGCCGCCTTTCCTTCCAGTTCTCTGCTGCCAATGACTGGACGAATTGAAGAAAAAAAAAATCACTGAAGCTGGAGTCTTATATCTCCCTCTCTAACTTCAAGCATCAGCTGTCAGAGCAGCTTACCGATCACTGTACCTGTACGCAGCCAATCTGTAAATAGCACACCCAACTACCTCATCCCCATATTGTTATTTATCCTCCTGCTCTTTTGCACCCCAGTATCTCTACATGCACATCATCATTTGCACATCTATCACTCCAATGTTAATGCAAAATTTTAATTTTTTTCCACCTCTATGGCCTATTTATTGCCTTACCTCCCTACTCTTCTACATTTGCACACACTGTACATAGATTTTTCTATTGTGTTATTGACTGTACGTTTGTTTATGTGTAACTCTGTGTTGTTTTTGTCGCACTGCTCTATCTTGGCCAGGTCGCAGTTGTAAATGAGAACTTGTTCTCAACTGGCCTACCTGGTTAAATAAAGGTGAAATAAAAAAATTTTAAAAGCTGATAGCTACACAATTGCGTGACATCAGTTATCAGCTAAGGCCTACAATGTAACCACTGACCTCTGACAGACAGCTGGGCCGGCAGGGAGACGGACAGTACCATCGTGTCAAACTGATAGTTTTTGGCCTTCACCACATCCGATATCTGCACACATAAAAACAGTGTCATGAATCCCCCCAAATTCCATTGTTGGTTCAGTCCTCCTAGGCCTCAAGATGTGGTAATTGAGGCAGATTCTGGTAGACTGGAGCATTGATTGACGATGATGGAATATTTGATCACTAGGCAGATACAAAGGTCTTTCTTATTTTAATCTTCAACGTTGTGTCCTAAACGGTACCCTATTCTCTATATAGTGCACTACTTTTGACCAGGGTGTCATTTGGGATGCACATAAAGACATACTTACTTAGTCATAGGTATCATGTAAAACAACAGTGGCTCCGAATGCAATAGGATTAATAGTGACCAAACACACCTTTATGGCATAGGCTTCATCACAGAACTGTAGAACTCCCAGGCACACCGCACACACATTCAAGTCCGCTGGCTTGGCGTCGCCTTCCTCCATCACCGCGGGAACCACGGCAGAGTCACCTTCTGATTGGACGTCCGTCTCCGCCGCATCCATCTTAATTTTTTTACGGGGGGGTCTTCTGTGTGCTGCTCCAGCACGGATGCATCTTGGGATTCGTTATTCTCTGAATCACTGATGAAAGCACAAAGCTCCTTTACTGTATCCTGAGCAGGACAAACAGAAAAACATTATTCAGCATCAAAAAAATATATTCAAATGTCTGCCAGCAGTTCAGTTCATATAATATATGACAGCAAGTTAGATCACGGGCACAATTATTCTAAAGGAGAATACTTATGTTACCTACAAAGTAGCGTCTGCCACAGGCCTTCACGCAAAGCCTTAAGCCGAGACTACCTACAAAGAAGAATGTTGGAGCTACTTAACTGTCTTTGCACTTGAATCTCTGAAATGTCTGTATGTCTGTCCCTGCTTTAAGTGCAAAGACAATCCAATGCAGCAAAAGCACTGACCTCATAAGACTGGCGGTAGGCTGACTGCACCCCCAAGCAGCAGAACCTCAGGACACAGCGGGCACAGCATCCAGCTTCCAGCAGCTTCTTCACCATTGGTCTATCTTTCTCCTTCAGGGGCAACATAATACAGCTGTAAAATGGACAGAGATCACAGATGAATGAGATCAGTAAGGAAGATGACAGTACACTTATGTCTGGCAAACCTACTACAACAAGTTAGCTGACAGAGTTCAGCAGAATCAGTACTACTGTAGGTTATCTAAGAGTAATATAATATGCACATCACAATGCTAATAACATATCACACACTGTAGGGTGAGGTTACAATCATTGGTAGCTGAAGCAAAGCTTGCATGCACACTTTGCATTACAAAGATAGATATGGGGGCTGTAATCTCTGTTAACTCAGAAGTAAAATCTCATGTGTACTACTGTACAATACTGGAAAAGGCTACTTGATCTGAGACCTGTCTACACATTGCGAGCACTAGGTCACACTCGCAGCAGTGTGGATGTTGATGCATTTGATGTTATGATGTGCTGCTAGTTCTTAAGGTAGCTAGTTAGCTTTATCTGAGAACACAAATAAGCACAAGCTTACGAACCTACTCATATAACCTACCTTGAATGGCAAATTAATTACAGTATTCGTACGATAATCAGATGTCTATGTAAAGCAAGAACACAGTTCAGTCAAAGATGGTTTCGAAACTCTGTGGTTCAGTCATTTGGTTTCTCAGCATGCAGCAAATGTTACAGGAACATGACTTCATCAGAAGTGGACACAACGAGTCGAATCAGATAGATTAATATATTGATGAGGGTGAATATTATCATTTTGATCAACACCACAGGTCCCTTTAATTGTATACAATATCACTACCAGTACCTTATATATTAATGTATATGCATTCGATGCACACAGTGACCTACGAGCCTTGTCTCATCCCAACATATAAAACCGCAAGGCAAATTGTTGGACATCTAAAACGTCATATCAAGGCGCCTTCGAAGTTGACAGGAGGGTCCTTTTTCTACAAGAGTCGAAACCGGTGGCTCTGGAACGTTCTAGTCAGAGCGGGAGATAAATCTGAATCTCAACCCATCTGAAGTCGAGCAGCCGTTTCTGTGTTTTGGGGTACAGCTGTCCCCATCATAAGTATTTTAGTCAAATATTCCGACGCAAATAAGCAATGGCTGCACCAAAGATGCCAAGTGGTGGGATGAAAAACAAAGGACGAGGGGCATATGTAGACCGTGACAAACCAGCACAGATTCGGTTCAGTAACATCTCCGCAGGAAAAGGTAAACTACAAATACAGCATTCGTATTGCGTTGTTGGACGAATAACTGACCCTGGCGGTTGTTTGCCACAGTGAGTTGCCATAGCATCAGCTGCTGCGACACTCCCTTTGCTAATGAATGGATGCTACTGCTGGCTCAGTGTGGTCAGTGTAACCGTTAGCCACAAGTTGGTACCCAGTTAGCTAGCATGACTCCACAATAATCTGTTACAGAGCAAATCATTATTCTGTACACCCTTCATGCAGCACCAAACACTATTGTGATTGACATTTAGTGCACTAGCTGAACTAGCCATCAGTTGCTTAGATTTGTTGGGATCCAGAATTGACCAAATGAACTGTCATGAACATCCATGTATGTGCTCTTTAACCAATAGTCGTTTGGGGTTCCCTTGTCTGCCTCAGTAGTCAAGCAGTAAACATTTTCTATAGAAGGTATCCTACTGTTAGATGGGTAGGTCTTCTTTGTGAAAGTAACACCTCTTTTGGGTTGACAGCTGTCGCTGAATGCATCAGAACCAGCCTTGGCCCCAAGGGCATGGACAAAATGGTAATTAAATGTAACCATTTACATCAACTTCTCATCACCATCTCTCAAGGTTTGGTCATTTTGTCTGTAACTAAAAGAGGAATTGATTCTTACAGATTCAGGATGGGAAGGGTGATGTGACCATCACCAATGACGGGGCCACCATCCTGAAACAGATGCAGGTGCTGCACCCTGCAGCCAAGATGGTAAGGTTTGAGAGAAAGGAGCTGGGGATATGTTTCTGTGCTGTCCTCTACAATTTGTTGGGCCTCTTTGTCAATATAAAAAATAAATACTGCTCTAGCCGGCTACCAGCCGGTTACTCAACCCTGCACCTTAGAGGCTGCTGCCGTATATACTGCTGCCCTTCAGAAAGTATTCAGACCCCTTGACTTTTTCCACATTTTGTTATGTTACAGCCTTATTCTAAAATTGATTAAATATATATGTTTTCAGCAGTCTACACACAATACCCCATAATGACAAAGTGAAAACAGGTTTTTAGAAATGTTTGCAAATCTATTAAAAATAAACCAATACCTTACTCAGACCCTTTTCTATGATACTCACAAATAATTTCAGGTGCACCCTGTTTCCATTGATCATCCATGAGATGTTAATACAACTTGGAGTCCACCTGTTGTAAATTAAATTCATTGGACATGATTTGGAAACATATATACCTGTCTATATAAGGTCCCACAGTTGACAGTGCATGTCCAAGCAAAAACCAAGCCATGAGGTTTGAAAAACTTGTCATTGGAGCTCCGAGACAGGATTGTGTCGAGGCACAGATATGGGGAAAGGTACCAACAAAAATTCTGCTGCATTGAAGGTTCCCAAGAACACAGTGGCCTTCATCATTCTGAAATGGAAGAAGTTTGGACGATATTAGTTGAATGCCAACATTGGTATCGGCCGATTATCTAGTTTAACGCTGATGTGTGAAACCGATGTCAAAGCTGTCGTGCATACCTATATGACGCCAAGTAAAATTTTGCACTATACATACAACACAGCATTCTTAAACTTGCACACAATGTCTTCTGTGTGGATCGAGCAGTCAACAAGTTGCGCAGTCATTTGAAAGATTAAGAACATTTCAGTGAAACAACTCAAAAGCGAAATCCCTTAAAGCCTAGATAATGGCATTCATTACCCTTGACAATCAACCGTTTTGTTGTGGGTGAAGTTGGCTTTTGCAGACTGGTCAAGCACCCGTCCGTACACACTAAGTGTGCTGTTTTTCAGATGTTGCCCAACCGGAGTTGCACAGTAATAGCTTCACGACATGTATACCATGGATCGCCATTTGGGTCTTTGCGTGTCACAAAATATACAGTAGCACTGTAAGCTGTACAAAAAAGTCTGTTGGTAATAAAGCATCATTTGTTCGACTGCAACTTTTGGGATAGCTAGCTTTAGCTTGGTACGTAGCTAGCACCCATACAACCAGCCTGAAAACAATGACCAGTAGGAACTGCAGTAATTTTCATTTATTCTTAGCAATGATTTAGAAATCCTTGTAAGTATTAGCTAGGTTGCCACTTGTTGTTCACCTATTGAAATTGAACTTCAATTAATTGAAAATAAATAGCTAGCCAGCAACTTAACCCTGTTGCCCAAAGCTAACGTTATAAGCAGCCAGCTAGCTTCATCTGGCAAGTGAGGCTCAACCAGACCGGGTTATGTGTTGTGAAGCTAGGCACAATAGTGGAATTTGCGTTTTGCCTTCAAATAAAACAACAAATGCTGACGCTCCAGATACTCAACTAGTCTAAAGAAGGCCAGTTTTATTGCTTCTTTAATAAGCACAACAGTTTTCAGCTGTGCTAACATAATTGCAAAATGGTTTTCTAATGATCAATTAGCCTTTTAAAATGATCAACTTGGATTAGCTAACACAACGTGCCATTGGAACACAGGAGTGATGGTTGCTGATAATGGGCCTCTGTTCGCCGATGTAGATATTCCATAAAAAATCTGCCGTTTAAAGCTACAATAGTCATTTACAACATGAACTATGTCTACGCTATTTCTGATCAATTTGATGTTATTTTAATGGACAAAAAATTGCGCCCCTCTCAAAAACAAGGACATTTCTAAGTAACCCCAAACTTTTGAACAGTAGTGTATGACTATCATCTGCATATAGATAGAACTTTGCTGGTTGCATCCCATTTCCCAAATCATTAATAAAAATTAAGAACACAGGCGCTAAAATGGAACCCTGGGGCACACTTCTATTAATCTCCAGAAAGCTAGACTTGTGATTGTCAGTATATACCCATTGTGTTCTGTCAAAGATAGTTTCTAAACCAATTTACTGCCCCTTCACTGAGACCGACGTTTGAGTCTAACAATTCATGTGGTGCTGTGCCCCAACTTAAAGCCAGACTGAACCCCACTCAGTATGTTCTTTTCACATTAGAAGTTTAACTGAGTTCACTAGGGATTCATAGACTTTGGTCAGGGTAGGTCGTTTAGAGAGAGGACGATAGTTATTAGCATCTGAGGGATCTTCACCTTTAGCAGTGGGAGGGCATAAGCTGATTTCCAAATGCTGGGTATGGAATTGGTCAAGAGACAAGTTGAAAATGTGAGCCACAGTTTAAGAAATAATACCAGCTGTTATCTTTAAGAGGTAGGGGTCCAGGTTGTCTGGACCTGCAGACTTTTGTGTCTAACCTTTTTAGTGCTTTATAGACCTCATGTATAAGGAACAGGTTCAAAGTCAAAATGGTTCATGGGGGCCTATATCATAGTGGACTGTAACAGAGCTTACAATTGAGGCCTGGGCCACACCATTATCAAAAACTGAACCAGCAGATATTAAGTGCTTGCATTTGTAGGTCTAGCTTGAGCCCAAGAGATTTCTCTTTCTAATTAATTCTGCCAAGTTCTCTGAACACCAGGGATTGTCCCTTCCACTGATTCTTAGTGTCTTCACAGGGGCATGCTTATCACAAATCGACACAAATTTCATATAAGAATAGTTCCAGGCAGTGTCAGTCGGGAATCAGACTTAATATTGACAGTATGATACAGATCATGTAAAAACGCTTGCTCATCACTGTCTAAAATGTCTGGTTTTTTTTTATTTTTTATTATTATTATTTTTAAATAAATATGTGTTTGGCTTTGGTCATATTTTTTTTTGTATTTCTAACACAAGCAATTGCACAGTGATCACTGACATTACAGAATATCCCAGTCCATGTGTATTTGTGAGGGGTATTTGTTAGAAGAATGTCCAATAGCGTTGATTTGTTAGGTGCTCTGGGATTCGGTCTTGTAGGCGCATTAATTAATTGAGCAAGATTCAGAGTCACAAGGTTCTTTTAAGACTCTGGTACAGATGTAAGCATGTCCCAGTTCAAAACTCCTGAAAGATTGCATTTCAGAGTCATTTTGCTTGTGCAGGACATCAAGAGTTAAGTGCGTCCCTCGACGCCGAGGGCGGTCTGTCACAGCCAACTACAGTGATGTGGGAGTCCTTATACAAGGTCACTTTAACCGAAAGCAATTCAAAATGTTTGGCTTTGGTAATCGAGGGTAATTTCCGAGGTGTTCAACTCGGATATCACATAAATTGCAACCCCTCCTTTACTCATCCGATCGTTCTAAAAACCCTGTACCCATCAATAGAAATCAAGTTATTTGACACAGTTTTCTTTAGCCATGTTTCTGAATAAATCATTACGTCTGCATTTGTCATTTTGGACCATATTCTAATCATGTCTATTTTTGGATTTCTGACATGCAAGAGGCCAAAACCGGCTCTGTTTTTCAAATCATGAATCGGTAGAAATTGCATGGTATCTTATCGGCCCAGGGTTTGGTCGCACATTACCAGAGATCAACAGTAAAAACAATTTATCTGTTGCCCAATGTGTGAGGACTTGGTGGAACCAGCACCATTGTCAGTCAATAAAACGAACAGTCATTCAACAGTTTGAGATTTTGGAAGTATGCCATAAAGTGTTGGTCCAGTTGCGTTTGAGAGGGACACAAATGTAATTGCAGAGAGACCGAGTTCCTGGTGGTATTGACATGATGGTCTCTGAGTGTTTGCAAATTGTAGGGCATAAGGCGAAGTTAATTAATTCAGCCTATTTAATCCAGGATGGCATTGAGTAAAGAGCAGGCACAGTAACCGATACAATGCCAGTTTGAGTGGTATTTCAGCACAGGTGTGCAACGACCCGTAGACGTTGTGTAGAACAACGTAGATTTTCCCACGGTGCATTAGGTTTTCCAATCCAATAGCCACTTCTCCGCTCCTAGCCTTCAGTGTGCACCTGTGCCCGGCGCGCAGACAGACGCTCCTGACTCGGCGAGCTCCAACTCCAGAAAGAGAGAAAATACTGTAGCGCGCTGGTCACTAACGTTTACATACTGCTGTACTAATTTCGTATGCATTATATTCTACTGTGTTTTAGTCAATGCCACCTGACATTGCTCGTCCTAATATTTATATATAGTAATTCCATTATTTTACTTTTAGAATTGTGTGAATTGTTAGATACTACTGCACTGTTGGCGCTAGGAACACAAGCATTTCGCTACATCAGCAATGACATCTAAGTATGTGACCAATAATTTCTTAAAGGTTATTTCTGAAAGGCATCTTTAGGGACTTTCCTTTCTAGCTTCTGTCCCTTTTAAGAGATCACTAATATCAGGAGTTTGACGCTGTGTTTTGCCTGTTTGTCTTTCAGATGGTGGAGCTGTCCAAAGCACAGGATATTGAGGCTGGTGACGGCACTACCTCGGTGGTGGTGATTGCTGGTGCCCTGCTTGACGCATGCGGCAAGTTGCTTCAGAAGGGTAAGTGACGTGGAACCAATGGCATCGTTGGCGATCTCCAGGACCAGGTTTGCTGACTCCTGGATTACACAATAAACTCCTAGGCCAGAATCTGTTCTGAGTCCCTGCTTCCTAAAGCTTTAATACTAACTGCCTGTTCTCTACTTATCCCCCAGGTATCCACCCCACCACTATCTCTGAGTCGTTCCAGAAGGCGGTGGACAAGGGCGTCGAGGTGCTGACGGGCATGAGCCAGCCGGTACTCCTGAGCGACCGCGAGACACTGCTGAACAGTGCCACCACCTCTCTGTGCTCCAAGGTGGTGTCGCAGTACTCCAGCCTGCTAGCGCCCATGAGCGTGGACGCCGTGATGCGCGTCATCGACCCGGCCACTGCCACTGGCGTGGACCTGCACGATATCCACATTGTCAAGAAGCTGGGGTGAGGAGGGAGGGGAAGGCTGGTGGGTCCAGATTATGTGCTCACAACTGTAAATTGTTCTGGATAAGAACGTCTGCAAAAGGACAAGTGTTAGAAAACAACCCTGTTTGCAATCCTATTTTGACTTCTGGGTCATGTTCATTAGGGCACGCAACAGGAAATGTTGAAATATTTTGCGACGGAAAATTTGCTTTTCTTATTAGAAAAGTCCAGATAGTCCCTGCTTTTGCAGTTCCTTTTCTGCCATTAGGGGTGTAATGAACATGATCCAGCAGTAGACCCTAGGCTACTAATGTAGGATCAGTGTTGTACTAATACCATACCTTTCCTAAAGCTTTTGACAGCTTCCTACAGTTGAAAGTCAGTTTGGATAGGCACATTTTCACTCCCCAGTTCTCTCTCTGTGGGGATGTGGACATGTCTGATGTGCCAGATCAATCTCAGGCGGTCAATTAGCAGAATGGCTTCACTTTGCTTTCCCTGCCAGTCACCTTCTGACAAGCTATCGCAAAAAAATTGTAATTTACGTAATCCGCAACAAAACCATACTGATGTCCTACTTGAGTGTTTTTCCTTGTGCATGGATGGACACACATTTATCTGATCTTAATCGACAACACAAATGATTGCGTTTTAAAAACATTTAATTAATTATTTTGCCTTATGGTCAAGAACCTTTGCTTGGAATCAGCCAGGTAGAAACTGCTGCCCTTAGACAGATGTTCTACCCATAATGACCTAATGTGTGTTTCTCTGCAGTGGGACCATTGATGACTGTGAGCTGGTGGATGGCCTGGTGCTGACCCAGAGGGTGGTCAACTCCAGCGTGTCCCGTGTGGAGAAGGCCAAGATCGCCCTCATCCAGTTCTGCTTGTCCCCGCCGAAAACTGACGTAAGTCCATCACATCACAAACTGACTGTTTGTCTCCGTGAAATTGGCTTCCATGTTTGTCAATGTCCCTGACGTTATGGTGGACGATTAGTTTTTTTATCTGTTACCTTTCTTACCCCTCAATCTTCACATTTTCTTACAATTGTTTTGTTTTTCTTTCTCTGTATTATTATTTTATTTTTATGTCCCTCGTGTCGTAATCCAGATGGACAACCAGATAGTAGTGTCAGACTATGCCCAGATGGACCGTGTGCTGCGCGAGGAGCGCGCCTACATCCTCAACCTGGTCAAACAGATCAAGAAGGCGGGCTGCAACGTCCTGCTCATCCAGAAGTCCATCCTCAGGTAACACTCAACGCATTATCACCGTCATGGCATTGCGTTACATCATCACCGTCATGGCATCGATTCACTTTGTCCAATTGCTCTCACTGTGTCTAGAAATGTATTTAGTGTAGTGTAATCAGAAAGGCAGGTATGAGCACTGTTACCATGGGTTCCTCTGTGTATTATACTCTTCCCATAGGTGGACCTCCTGTCTGCATGCTATCTTGATCACTGGATGACATGGTTAAACAAAATAGTTCCGTACTTCTTTCAGAGATGCTCTGAGCGATTTGGCCCTCCACTTCCTGAACAAGATGAAGATCATGGTGGTCAAGGAGATCGAGAGGGAGGATATTGAATTCATCTGCAAGGTATTAAAAAAAAGAAACACTATTGGTCTTTACTTTGTAGTTTTGTAGTTCATGATATTCTGTTATAGCCAAAGGCTGACTGTTGAATCTGAATTCACTTTTCACCCCTACAGACCATTGGCACCAAGCCCATCGCCCACATTGATCAGTTCCTTCCCGAGATGATGGGCACCGCCGAGCTGGCAGAGGAGGTCAGCCTGGATGGCTCTGGCAAGCTGGTCAAAGTACGCTAATTCATTTAAACTAATCTCAATCTCTCCCAGGCTTGGATACGAGACTGCTTTCTTGTTGCCATCACAACTATGTGAGAAAAGACTCTTATTCTAATGCTAATACCCTTGGAATGTGTTAAGTGGTCATTGAAAACAGTGACGATTTTAGGCATTGCATGTAGCCTATGTGTATTCCAACCTCCATGAATGAAAAGCATATTCTAAGATGACTTTGGCATGTGTCTGATCGCTGTTTCCCATTGAAAGTCAATTAATGCTGTTTCTCTCTCTGGCCTGTTCGTCTCCATAGATCACAGGCTGCACCAGCCCTGGTAAGACGGTGAGCATCGTGGTGCGTGGATCCAACAAGCTGGTGATTGAGGAGGCGGAGCGCTCCATCCACGACGCTCTGTGTGTCATCCGCTGTCTGGTGAAGAAGAGGTATGGTGCTGCAGCCACTCTGGTCAGCTGTCTGAGCAACAATAGCCTCTGTAGATGCATGCCGTGATAATGTGGAATAAATACATAGATAATTAAGCACAAGTCCCTCTAAGCTTTGCCCACTCGTGGCTGTCCATGTCACAAGTGGCCATTTCCGGGGGACAGAGCCAACCCTCTCTTCAACCTGGGTCAGGGGCTTCACCTCTGGCTCTGGACCTGTTGAGAGGAACATAATACTCTGAAGGACTGCAACTCCACCTAAAATGCCTGTGAAGGATGTGCACTTTGTCCTTTTTAAAGAGCTTAGCAGAACTTGTGATCCCAATAGATCTTGAAACCAAACATTGATATTTCTGTTTTGATATCAACCATTTTGTCAGATCTAAAATGCCCTCTTTTATAACAGAAGAAGGGGGGCCACACCAGTATCCAGCTTTACCAGTCATTTGCAATAAACTATTTTCTATGCAGTCATTTAATTCCTTGTTTGGGTAACTTACGTACAGTACCATTCAGAAGTTTGGACTCATTCAAGGGTTCTTTATTTTTACAATTTTTTACATAGTAGAATAACAGTGAAGACATCAACTATGAAATAACACATGGAATCATCTAGTAACCAAGAAAGTGAATCTCTGAATAATTTTGTTTAACAAAGTAGCCACCCTTTGCCTTGACAGATTTGCGCACTCTTGTGATTCTCTCAACCAGCTTCATGAAGTAGTCACCTGGAATGCATTTCAATTAACAGGTGTGCCTTCCTCATTTGTGGAATTTCCTTCCTTAATGTGTTTGAGCCAATCGGTTGTGTTGTGACAAGGTAGGGGTGGTATAAGGAAGAAAAAATACCAAATCCATATTATGGCAAGAACAGCTCAAATAAGCAAAGAGAAGTGACAGTCCACCATTACTTTAAGACATGAAGGTCAGTCAATGCAAAAAAAAAATCAAGAACTTCTTCAAGTTCAGTTGCAAAAACCATCAAGCGCTATGATGAAGTTACCTCTGCTGCAGAGGATAAGTTCATTAGAGTTACCAGCCTCAGAAATCGGCAATTAAATGCACCTCAGATTGCAGCCCAAATAAATGCTTCACAGAGTTCAAGTAACAAACTCATCTCAACATCAACTGTTCAGAGGAGACTATGTGAATCAGGTCAAATTGTTGCAAAGAAACCACTACTAAAGGACACCAATAAGAAGACTTGCTTGGGCCAAGAAACACAAGCAATGGACATTAGACCAGTGGAAATCTGTCCTTTGGTCTGAGTCCAAATTTGAGGTTTTTGGTTCTAACCGCCGTTCCTTTGTTAGACGCAGAGTAGGTGAACAGATGATCTCTGCATTTGTGGTTCCCACCGTGAAGCATGGAGGTGGTGTGGTGGTGCTTTGCTGGTGACACTCAGTGATTTTTATTTAGAAGACTTCACCAGCATGGCTACCACAGCATTCTGCAGCGTTACGCCATCCCATCTGGTTTGGGCCTAGTGGGGACTATCATTTGTTTTTCAACGGGACAATGACCCAACACGCTTCCATTTGATTCACTATTTTGGTTACTACATGATTCCATATGTGTTATTTCATAGTTTTGATGTCTTCAGTATTTTACAATGTAGAAAATAGTTTAAAAAATAACTCTTGAATGAATAGGTGTCTAAACTTCTGAATAGTTCTATATATCAGTGGGGTGCATCTCAATCCCTGTATCCTTCACTCAATGTGCACCTATAGCCTAGAGTTGGGATGATAAACCAAAAATGCTACAACGTTTAAACTATCAGTTTTATAGGGGTTATACAGACTGCAGTTCACATAATGTTGTACATTTATCATTAAATATTAAGTCAATTTATTGCAATATGGATTTTTGTCCATATCACCCAGCTCGATTACAGCCTAATTGATATTTGCTGTCACTAGTTTAACATCAGAATGGAGCAAAAGTCATTTTGTTTTCTCTTTCCCTTGACTGATGCCTTTTCTCTCCCTCCCAGGGCTCTGATCGCCGGTGGCGGCGCTCCTGAGATCGAGCTGGCCCTGCGTCTGGCTGAGTACTCCCGCACGCTGCCAGGCATGGAGGCATACTGCGTGAGGGCCTACGCAGACGCCCTGGAGGTGGTGCCGTCCACACTGGCCGAGAACGCCGGCCTCAACCCCATCTCCACTGTCACAGAGCTCCGCAATAGGCACGCCCAAGGCGAGAAGACTGCCGGGATCAATGTCCGTAAGGTACGGCCCTGCCACTCTCTCTTGGATTCTGTTTTGTTTTATGCCTATTTTCACCCTGCCATAGTTTGGTCTCAGGATGCAATGTTGAACATTCAGATTTAGAACAAATGTGATCGTCTCGTGAGGCTGGAGTCACGCCGTGACAACACCTCATTGTCCTGGTGTGCTCGCTGTAAACTTATTTGCCTATTCATCGACTGTAGTCTCTTGTGGCCCGGCCATTCACCAGCTCGATACAGAACCTCCGTTTTGACAGTTTGTCATGAAGATTTACATTAATGCAGTTGCATACCAGATATGTGATTGTCTATCATGTAGAATAGGGAATTGACTCGTATCCCCATTCCTCTCCCCCTCTCAGGGCGGTATCTCCAACATTCTAGAGGAGCTGGTGGTGCAGCCTCTGCTGGTGTCTGTCAGCGCTCTGACCCTCGCCACCGAGACGGTCCGCAGCATCCTCAAGATTGACGACGTGGTAAGAGACCAGACAACCCTCTGGTGTCACTAGTGGAGATCTGCCCTCTCATTCAACCTGCATTACATCTTGTATGCCCATTTTAGTATGGAACACAGCACCAGAAAAAAAACGCACAACACTATATAAATTGCTCTAATAATTGAAAGCCCCCTTCCTTTCACTTAAACTGTGTCCTTATAAGGTAATAAGATTTTCCCCTTTCTTGCAGGTGAACACCCGATAAGGAGTTACGAGGAGATTTGTCGATGTAGCAAGAACCCAGCCTGTGTTACTGCACGTGCTTGTGCCACAAGGAGTCATAGGACCGGCAGCTTGCTAAGACCCGTATGTCCAGAAGTCCTCTGTAGTTGATGCAGTCTGTAATTTAATAAAACAGTTGTTTTTTGACACTCCATTGTTTTTGTTGTGTACTTTCTCCTTGGGCTCCCTTAGTGACCGACCCCACTGACCAGCAGTTCATCTTTAAATCTCAGGCTTGTGTCATGACACCAATGGAATGGTGTTAACGGCAACTTTCCCCATATACACTACTGTTCCAACGTTTGGGGTCACTTAGAAATGACATTGTTTGAAAGAAAAGCAAAAATTGTCCATTTTAAAATAACATCAAATTGATCAGAAATAGTGTAGTCATTGTTAATGTTGTAAATTACTTGTAGCTGGAAACAGCACGTAGATTAAATCAACTGGATAATATACAGTACGTAGATTAAATCAACTGGATAATATACAGTACGTAGATTAAATCAACTGGATAATATACAGTACGTAGATTAAATCAACTGGATAATATACAGTACGTAGATTAAATCAACTGGATAATATACAGTACGTAGATTAAATCAACTGGATAATATACAGTACGTAGATTAAAAGCAGAAGGAGCTTTTATTAGATCTAGGAAAAATGGCTTGAGGGAGAACAGAATTCATCCTATTTCTTTAGACTTGAAATGTCACTACAAATAACACTATCCATAATTTAAACATGTTATTACAGATGAGCACAAATGAATCACTAAATACTGTAGCAATTTTTGACAGGAAATTGTATAGCTCTCTCAGGAATCCACAGATGTTTTTTGACTCACTGAATAATGTTCACTATCAGTGATACAGAATCTAAACAGTGTGATGAACTCATAGTTATCGAGTCTATCAAACCTCTAAAGATCAATAAATCCCGAGGTATTGATGGAATTACAGCAAAATTGTACAAGTTATTTTCTGAACAAGTAGTTCCCTTCCTACCTGAAGTTTTTTTAGAGAGTATTAAAAACAATGTTCTCCCTCCTACAATGAGTCAGGGGTTAATAACACTAAGCATAAAAAATAAGTGCTGCATATCGATAACTGACGTCCAATTTGTCTTCTTAATAATGACTATAACATATTAGCCTTACTACTAATATAATTAAATAAGTCCTAGATGCAATCATTGATGAAACAGTCTGGCTTTATTAGGAACAGATATATTTCTAACAATATCAAACTAGTATTAGACATACTTGACTACTCAGACCTAATAACCGAGGAGAGCTTAATATTATTTTTTTTAGATTTTTATAAAGTATTTGACACAGTGGAGCATCACTTCTTCTTCCACTCCCTTGGGAAATTTGGCTTTAGGGATTTATTCTCTAAGGCTATTATTAAGACTCTCTATACTGTCACACCCTGATCTGTTTCATCTGTCTTGTGCTTGTCTCCACCCCCCTCCAGGTGTCGCCCATTTCCTCATTATCCATTTATGTGTTTTCTGTTTGTCTGTTGCCAGTTAGTCTTGTCAAGCCTACCAGCATTTTTCCTATACTCCTGTTTTCTCTATAGTCCCTGTTTTCTAGTTTTCCTGGTTTTGACCATTCTGCCTGCCCTGATCCTGATCCTACCTGCTGTTCTGTACCTTTGGACTCTGCTCTGGATTACTGACCTCTGCCTGCCCTTGACCTGTCGCTTGCTGTAATAAATTCTTGTTACTTCGACCTGTCTGCATCTGGGTCTGATAGTACGAACTGGCCATGACTGACCCATTAGACTCGGACCAACTCCGCAACGTCATCACCACCAAGGAGCAACCATTGGAAGACACGAGGAGTCACTTTGAAGTCTTATGGACGGATTCCAGACCTTGGCAGAACGCCATGACTGTGCCTTGAATACATGGCTGGAGCAATTACACAGATTATCTGTGAGGCAGCCTAACACAGCAACAGCCTTCCAGCCCCCCAATTACACTGCTATAAGCAGTGCGTCTCTCCAGGCCACCCCGGTTTCCCGAGAACCCCGCTTACCACCTCCGGTACGCTTGCTGGAGGAACCTGTTGGCCGTTTCTTTCCCAGTGTTCCCTCATCTTCAAGCTGCAGCCCTCGTCCTTCCCCTCAGACCTCTCGAAGATATCTCATAATGTCCAGGGGGGGACTCTCGCCTGGGCTATGGCAGTGTGGGAACAACAATCTGCCGTGTGTTTCAGCCTGGAGGAGTTCATGGCTTAGGTGAAAAAGGTTTTAGATTCTCCATTGTCCAGGAGAGATGCTGCTGGGAAGTTACTCCAGCTTTGCCAAGACTCTCGTAGTGTGGCAGACTATGAGGTATATTTACGCACGTTGGCTGCCGAGAGTGCCTGGAACCTGGAATCCCTGTTCGACACATTCCTTCATGGATAATCGGAGAAGGTTAAGGATGAGCTCGCAGCCCGGAAGGTGCCTATGGATCTCGATTCGCTCATTGCCTTGATCATCCGGATCGATGGGTTGCTACGGGAACGTAGGAGGGAGAGGAGGTCTGATTCTGCTCCCAATCATGCACCCAAGGATCCCACCAACTCTGCAGAGCTAGGCTGCCTCCATCCAAATGCTTATGCAAACTTAACACCCATAATCGTCTGTATTGCGGAACTGCCGGTCATTGTGTCTACCTGTACTTTCAAGAGACCAGCCTCCTCTGTAGGTACGAGTACTCTGATAGGCCTTACGGAGAATTTTTCTTCTCCCCTTGCTCGCATCCCTCTCCATGCCATCCAGCTGTGGGGCGACCAGTCTAAGTCTCTTCGGGTTCTCATTGACTCTGGGGCCGATGAGAGTTTCATGGACACCACCCTGGTGTCTGAGCTGGGCATCCCCACTCAGCCCCTCTCCAGTCTCAAGGACGTTACAGCACTGGATGGGCATTCTATAGGCAGGGTCACCCATAATACTACTCCTATCCACCTGCGTGTGTCTGGGAACCACACTGACAGTTTGTGCTCATCAAGTCTCCTCAGGTTCCTGTGGTATTGGGGTTTTCTTGGCTTCAGTGCCACAATCCCCTTATCAACTGGACTGCTGGTACTATCGTGGGCTGGAACCTGTTCTGCCGCGCCCATTGCTTGAAGTTGGAGCAGCCTGCCACGGAAGAAGCCTCAGACCTCTCCTCCATTCCTGCGGAGTACCAGGATCTCCATGAGGTTTTCAGCAAGGCCCGGCCCACTTCGCTTTCTCTGCATCTACCCTATGACTGCAGGATCAACCTTCTCCCGGGCACTACACCACCCCGGAGACGGCTGTATTCACTGTCGGGTCTGGAGACCAAGACTATGGAGACGTACTGAGGACTCCCTGGCTGCAGGGGGTATCTGTCTTTCTGCCTCCCCCGCCGGCGCAGGGTTCTTATTTGTGGAGAAGGTCAAAACCCTGTGCCTGTGCATCGACTACCGGGGCCTTAATGACATCACGGTTAAGAACTTCTACCTGCTACCACTCATTGCCTCTGCTTTCGAGCCGCTCCAGGGGGCCACTATCTCTTCTAAGTTAGACCTGCGGAATGCAGGCTCAAGAACACGTTCTCCATGTCTGACAAATAATCCAGCATCTCCTGGAGAACCAGCTGTTTGCCAAAGCTGAAAAAATGTGAGTTCCATCACTCCACCATCTCCTTCCTTAGATACATCTCTGCTGGAATGTGCAGATGCATCCGGGAAAGTTGAGAGCTGTGGTGGATTGGTCCCAACCCACGTCCAGAGTGCAGCTGCAATGTTTTTTTTAGGGTTTGCCAATTTCTATCACCATTTTATCCGGAGTTACAGCACCGCCATGGCTTCCCCCGTCAGCACTCACCTCTCCCAAGTTCCCATTCACGTGGTCCCCAGCTGTTGACCGGGCGTTCCAGGACCTTAAGCACTGCTTCATCACAGCTCCCATATTGATCCATCCGGACCCGTCCCGTCAGTTTGTGGTGGAGGTAGGTGTTACTATAATTTAATTATGCCAATTCATCAATTGAAAGCCCTTAATCTATTTTATGAGAATTTGTAAGATTTCTTGTTTGCATAAAATAGACGCAGACCAGTCTTTAAATAATAGGTAATAGAATTTATTATCGGAGCGCGCTGCCACTTAATCACGTGCAGCAGTTTATATACAGATCATGACGTCATTTCACTGCCTTAACAGAATCCCCTCCTCTCGACTGGGACACAGTAAGGTGAAAAGTTCATTCTAACTTACTAACACACTCCCAGATAACTTTTGACTCCTCAACATTATCAATCACCACTGAACTGACAGTTATAATGAACAGAAAACCTAGGAATGCACTCACTACCTTATCTAAAAACCCCAGAGCTAAGTTTCAGTTGGGTCAACCATAGGCTAACGACCTTATGTGTTTACACAGTCCACAACCCATTTGTTTCTGCCTAGTTGGAATGGTGTTCATTAACTTTTATTACTCCTTGTCCGTGTCACACAATCCCTTCTTATGAACTCATATTGTCAATCACTTATAAAACAAAGTATAAGTTTACCTAGTTACAATTCTATTTAAAATGGGGATATTGTTTATTCATTTATCCAAAATAAATTCAACAGTAGGCTTTTCGGATATCGGAGTGGGGTTCGTCCTGTCCCAGCATTCTGCCCTGGACTTTAAGCTGCGTCACCTTCTCCCATTGCCTTAACGCCACGGAAAGGGATTATGATGTGGGAAATCGAGGATTGGAGACACTGGTTAGAGGGGGTGGAACTTCACATTCATAGTGTTGATGGATCACAAGAACCTGGAATATCTCTGCACCGCCAAGGGTCTCAACTCCAAGGGTCTCAACTCCAGGCAAGCTCGATGGGCCCGGTTATTCCCCATGTTCAACTTCACCATCTCCTACCGCCCGGGGTCTAAGAATGTTAAGCCGGATGCGCTTTCACGCCTCTATTGCCCCGCTTCAACACCCTCTAAACCCGAGACCATACTTCCTACCACGTGCCTGGTGGCTACCCTCATCTGGGGGAATAGAGAACCATGTCTGTGGCGCAGGGTTCCCAGACGACTAACTGGATGTTCCAGATGCTGCCTGCTCCCTTGTCCTGGAATGGGCTCATTCCTCCAGGCTTGCCTGCCACCATGGCTCCTGTTGGACCCTGGCCTTTGTGCGACAACACTTTTGATGGCCCGCCATGGTTCCGGACGTCTCAGCGTTCGTCACTGCCTGCACTGTCTGTGCTCAGAACAAGAATCATCAGCAAGCTTCGGCTGGCCTCCTTCAACCTCTTCCTGTCCCTCATCGTCCCTGGTCGCATATATCCCTGGACTTCATCACTGGTCTCCCTCCGACTGATGGAAACACCACTATCCTAACGGTTGTGGACAGGTTTTCCAAAGCCGCCCATTTCATTCCCTTCCCCAAGCTACCTTCTGCCAAGGAGACGGCCCAGCTCATGGTGCAGCACGACTTCTGGATCCATGGACTTCCGAGGGACATGCTCTCTGACTGTGGTTCTCTTTTTCTTGTGTGTGTGGTTTGTTTTTTTTTTACCCCTTTTTCTCCCCAATTTCGTGGTATCCAATTGTTAGTAGCTACTATCTTATCTCATCGCTACATCTCCTGTACGGGCTCGGGAGAGAAGAAGGTTGAAAGTCATGCGTCCTCTGATACACAACCCAACCAAGCCTCACTGCTTCTTAAAACACAGCGCGCATCCAACCCGGAAGCCAGCCGCACCAATGTGTCGGAGCAAACACCGTGCAGCTGGCAATCTTGGTTAACGTGCACTGCGCCCGGCCCACCACAGGAGTTGCTGGTGCGCGATGAGACAACGATATCCCTACCGGCCAAACCCTCCCTCACCCAGACAACGCTAGGCCAAAGAGTGCGTCACCCCACCGACCTCCCGGTTGTGGCCGGTTACGACAGAGCCTGGGTGAGAACCCAGAGTCTCTGGTGGCACAGCTGGCGCTGCAGTACAGCGCCCTTAACCACTGTGCCACCCGGGAGGCCCCCCAACCGTGGTTCACATCCCAGTTCTGGAAGGTGTTCTGCACACTCATTGGATCGTCGGTCAGCATGTCCTCCGGGTTTCATTCCCCAAATTAACAGCCAGTTTGGAGCGTGCCAATCAGAACCTGGAGACGACTCTTCAGTGCCTCGTCTCGGCCAACCCCACCACCTGGAGCCAGCAACTCATGTGGGTGGAGTACATCCGGAACACCCTTCCCTGCTTGGCCACTGGGCTCTCACCTTTCGAGTGCTCCTTGGGTTATCAACCCCTGCTCTTCCCGAGGAAGAGGTCAACATACCCTCGGCCCAGATGTTTGTCCGCCGTCGGCGTACCTGGAAGAGAGCTCGGTCCGCTCTTCTCAAGACCACCTCCAGGTATCGTCTTGGGCAGAGGGTATGGCTGTCCACTCGGGATCTGCCCCTCCAGGGAGAGTCCCGCAAACGTTCCCCCCGTTTTATTGTCCCTTTCCCCATGTCCAAGGTCCTTAGCCCCTCTGCTGTTTGTCTTCTGTTGCCCCTCACCTTCCGTATACATCCCATGTTTCATGTATCAGGGATTAAACCTCTGTCTCCCCCCATCTCATCGATAGCCATCTGGCTTACACGGCGGGGCGTCTCCTGAGTGTTCAATCTCGGGGCAGTGGATTCCCGTATCTGCCTGCCCTGATCCTGCCTGCCGTTCTGTACCTTTCGGACTCTGCTCTGGATTACTGACCTCTGCCTGCCCTTGACCTGTCACTTGCCTGCCCCCTGTTGTAATAAACTCTTGTTACTTTGAACTGTCTGCATCTGGGTCTTATCCTGAGGTATGATATATACGAATGGTAACAGCTCTGTCAAACTGACACATGGCACCACGCCTACATTTTGAGTTAAAGAGAGGAATTAGGCAAGGTTGTCTATCTCACCGTATGTTTTTATCAATCACCCAAATACTTTAAATAATAGTCCTGTACAAGGTATTTCCATAGCTGATAAAGAAATTATTATAAGCCAGCTGGCTGACAATACAACACTTTTTCTGAAAGATGCTAGTCAGATTCCCATATCGATTCATGTGATAATCTTTTTCCAAAGCATCTGGTCTATGTCTTAATATTAATATATGTGAACTCATGGTGGTCAAAGATTGTGTGTCAACCTCATTATGGTATTCCAGTGGAAGAACTTACCTATTTAGGCATAACCATTACTAAATATCAGAAATCTTATCTTTAAATGGAAGAGACCTTCAGCCTTGGTTATTAGGAATCTCTGGACATGCTACGCTATCTTTATATCTTGAAGGTAAAATAAGCAAAGAGAGAGACCAGATGCTTTTGAACTTTCTGTGGAAACACTGTACCCATTACATTAGGAAAACTAATGAATACACATTTTCTGGACTTTACTACCCTAAATACTACTTTTAAGATCAATTGGATAAAACAATTCCTAAGAAGACCCACTATGTAGAACTTTAATACTCATGTCGTCTCTACTTTTGGTGGCCTTAAAAGTTCCAGTGACACTCTCTGCTTTTCATTGCAGGTTTTCTTGTCATGGTCCTTAATTTATAAGCATAGTTTTTCTCCACACAGATATTATATATGGAATAATCGGGACATATTGTATAAAAATACTTTGTTGTCTTTGGAATATTGGTTCCGAAATAATATCCTGAGCCAACTTGTACATGCAAAGTATTTTACTTTTTTTTTATTTTAACTTTTCTCCCCAATTTCGTGGTATCCAATTGTTGTAGTAGCTACTATCTTGTCTCATCGCTACAACTCCCGTACGGGCTCCGGAGAGACGAAGGTTGAAAGTCATGCGTCCTCCGATACACCAACCAGCCGCACTGCTTCTTAACACAGTTTACAATTAAAGCTTGTTGACTCAACAGTAGGAAAGATTTGTTTTTCTTTTAGTCCAATGGAGCTATATGAGCCTTGTTTCAACAGGATGTTGTATCTTGTATCAACAGGATATGCTGTACCTTATGTCATGCCTTACTGGAATGGTTTATTTGATAATATTGGTTGGGAAAAAGCAGTGGTTGTAAAGTACTTAAGTATACAAACTTTAAATCACTACTTAAGTAGTTATTTGGCGTATCTGTACTTTACTTGATTATATTTTTCACAACGTTTACTTTTACGTCACTACATTCTTAAATAAAATTCTGTACTTTTTACTCAATACATTTTCCCTGACACCCAAAAGTACTCGTTACATTTGAAATGCTTAGCAGGACAGGAAATGGTATAATTCACACACTGATCAAGAGAACATCCCTGGTCATTCCTACTGCCTCTGATCTGGCGGACTCACTAAACACATGCTTCGTTTGTAAAATTATATCTGAGTGTTTGAGCATGCAACTGGCTATCCTTAAAAAAAATTAAAATAAATGGTGCCTTCTGGTTTGCTTAATATAAGGAATTTGAAATTATTTATACTTTTACTCTTGCTACTTAAGTACATTTGAGCAATTACATATACTTTTGATACTCGAGTATATTTAAAACCAAATACTTCAAGACTTTTACTCCAGTACGATTTTACTGGGTGACTTTCACTTGAATCATTTTCTATTAAGGTATCTTTACTTTTACTCAAGTTTGACAATTTGGTACTTTTTCAACCGCTAGAGAAAAGTTTAGATATTGCCACACATATACCTACTTATTAACAAAATGAAGGAAGTTTCTTTTAAAATGATTCATACATATTATCCTGCCAACCACTATATGAAGAAGTAAAAAAAAATCGAATTAACCTTTTGTAATGACCACACAGAAGGAATCTGTGCCAAGACATCAGTAGATGTATAATTGAAAATTACATTTATGAAGATTTTACACTATTTTGGAGAGATGCACCTGCTTGGATTCTTTACCTACAATAGAAAATAAGTTGAAACTATTTTATGTAATTCATTTAATTATTCTTTTGGCCAAATTTTATATTCACAAATGTAAATTTTAAAAACAAAACACCACATTTTCATACCTTGCAAAAATAAATTTAACTATATGTTAAGAAAATGAAATACTATGCCAACAAGAAAGCTGTTAGGCTCAAAATACTAATAAATGTGCACCTTAACAGTTAAAAAAAAAAAAAAAATCTTACTTCCTGAAACAGCTAGTCATTTCCTTCACAACCACACGACGCGTCGATGTTGCTCTGGAGAGCACCTGCTGTTCTTTTGATAGCGTTTGCCAAGTAGTTGTAGCGTCTCTACTACATTAAACTTTGACAAGGAAAGCAAGAACAGGGGAAACAATGGCGAATGCCCATCGCGCCAACGTCCTGGTTACCTCCTGTTTGAAAACGCCGGTAGACCCACATACCAAGGCTCCGTTGGCGTTGTATGAAAGGCAGCGAGCCCTTCCATGTTCGCCAGCAGCTGGTCGTATTGACAATCGAGACTACGAAAAAGAGGTAAGATATCGGCAGATGAGTTTGATATTTGAAAGGTGAGCTAAGCAATCAAGACATATTCTGAAATGATTGGTTGAAATGCAGCATAAGGGTGGAAAGAGGATTGGAGCACCATCCAACACTTGGCGAGATGCCATTCATCCCACTAACCAATCCATCAACGTAAAAAGTTACCTCCAATCTTTATGTTGATCTGGAGAGGAATGGAATCAGTTGCCCATAGGATGGATATATATATAGTTCCTATGGGCAACTGATTCCTCATAAATCCATGTTGTTCTCAAATGTTACTACTGAGATTTGACTGTTTTCAGGTCAGCCTGCCTGTGTGAGAGAGGATTTCACCTGTATAACTTGTGACTGGCCTATTTTTGGCTTCCCTCGTTGACTAGCTTACGCTGACGTCATAGTGCCAGTAATCCTAAATGCTTAATTTCCTTTGGACAACATTATTTGAAATCCCATTTTATTTTTCCTCACAGGACAATGATCTTCCCTACATCTGGGCATCTCAAAAAATAAATAAATTAGAAAGTACGTTCATTTTTATCTGGCTTGTACTCTAACCAGTAGGATACTAGTTAGAATTGCTTATCCAAGCTTTAGACATATTTTCTTCATATTTTTAAATGTATGATTTGATCTCGTCCATTCATCACCCCTAGAAAAAAGATGGAGATGGTTGGGGGCCGAGCAGCTAGTGTGAAAGTTGAACACACTCCTTCCATTATCACCCACATTCTGTGCGTGACCATATGGATAGGTCATCCAAACCCACAGAGCTGGGGATAATGAGCTTAGGCCTCAAGTAGCCATCTCATATTATGTTCTACTCTACACACTTCATAACCATCCACAATATGTCCAGTCATCAGTACTACTCTTACATGATGACACACTTCCATACATTTGGCATATTAACACAAATGGGGCCACCCATTCAAGAAATATCTGAAAGTCATAGAAATACATGTGAAAGGCTCTTTCTTCCATGCAACCATAATCCTATCCAAGATACCCGTTGCTTGAATGACTTACTTAAGGGATAATGCCAGAGAAGCTGGTGTCTGGAGGATATATTGGCACCGGTGTTAGGTCCGAGACAAAGTCGATTTTACATTTGACCAATAATGTCCTTTGTAGGCTACTTTTATTATTTGTATGGAATGGATTCCAGACACATGCTCCACAATCCATGCACAGCGTAAATGTTTTTTGCTTCATTTCCCTCATGACTTTCTTTGACTTCTCAGCTGCAGTATGACGACTCGGGGTCTGAGTACGGTGATGGGGATGCCCCCGGGAAGGGCAGCCCCCTGATTATCAAAGACTACCGAGTGACAGGGGATCACATCGACTTGCGTGAGTTCTACTTCTCCAACGAGGAGTACTATCGTAAACTGGAGGAGCTGAAGAGGGCCCACCTTCGCACCATGGCCGAGCTAGAGGGCATGTACCGCAAGAAGCTGGAGCTCAAAAGCACACCACCCTCAGAAAATGTGCAGGGGACACAGGCACACAGGTGTGTTGTGGCTCTTGTTTGGAATTTGTTGTTTTTCTTGATTAACCATCAAGATGATAAGCTGAAGTTGGTAGGGTACATTATTTCTGCTCCTGGAGTGTACTGTACTCAGCGTCTACCATTTCTAACGTGTTAATTAATATTAGAAGGGTGTAAAATCTTTGTTCGCTCACCAGGTCGTACTTGAAGATCAGCCCCATGCCTGTGAGGCGTCTGAGGAAGGCCCACTCTGCTCTGGAGCTGAGGAGGGGCTCTGGGCTGTCGGACACATCTGACGAGGAAGGTACTGTCGACAACAATGTGGAGAAGGGTCTGCAGTCCTCCCCCAAAGAGCACATCAAGAACATGTGGCAGGACTTCAAGCTGTCGCCTCGCAAGTGTCACCTGTCCACATCCTCCCACCAGAGCCTCATTGGGGACAACAAGAACGGCATCAAGGGTAAGGACCGGAAGCAAGGGCGAAAAGTTGTCGAACACGAGCCTTGGAAACCCAAAGTGACCGTCCCCAAGCCGTTCCACATGACGCTGCGGGAGAACCAGAAGCACCAGAAAGGTGTCAAGACACGGTCAGAGATTGAGCTGGAGAACACGGCCCTACGGAAGCAGCTGGAGGAGCTGACAGAATGCCAGCACAAGTTCCGTGCCAGCTCCGTACCCGCCCACGTGCGCCTGCCCCTGTATGAGGAGCTCCAAGAACGCGACGAGGCACGGCGGGCCATGCGTGAGCGGGAGCAGCAGCGTCTGTGCTCCACCCAGCAGCCCTTCAGTTTCCTGGAGCGCGAACGTCTCAAGAGGGAGCAGAGAGAGGAGCAGCTCCGCAACCTCCAGCCAAACAGCAAGGAGAGAGTCCAACCATTTAGGGCCAAGCCCGTGCCCAAGGCAGTGTATGAGGCGGCGTCGGGCGAGCAACTGAAGGAGGAGCAGCTGTACCGCGCCATCAAGATGCAGATGAGGGCCCAGGAGTTGCTCCACAGCGCCTCCATGCCACCCAGCATGCTTGCACGCCACCTTAGCGAAAGGAAGTGGGCCAAGGATGAAGCCAGTGGGGACACCGCTGGATTTGAGGATGACAACAGTGCCTCTTACAGGCCTAAGATAAATACGGAGGTGCCCGACTTCGACGCCAGCTACAGGAGGTTCAAGAAGCAGCTGGAGAGCCGGCGCGACGTGAAACCTTTGACGACGTGCGAGCCGTTCCAGCTCCGGACGTCACAGATCCCCTCGCACCGCGAACGCATCCTGGCCGACATCGAGAAGGAGCAGATGAGTCCGCGGGCCAAGCGCTGGCCTTATATCAGCATACCTGGGCATGTCCGTTCACACAACTCTAGCCTCTGCTCCTCCCTCTCAGGGAGTCTGGAACAGCTGCCTGCCAAAGTCACCGATGCCAGCAAAAAACGGCAAGAGGCCGTAAGGTACTACCCACATAGAATAGCAAGGAGCGTCTCCTTTTTAGACGAGCTAGTGAACGCTTCAGAATTTAGTTGCTCTTTTTAGGAATAGTTATGCCTTGAAAGTTGAAACCCTTGTCTGTTGAATCCTGTGGACTTCCTATCCCTATGGACTTCCTATACACTCCCAGCTCCAAAACAACAAAATGCCCAACCTCTGACATTATTACCCCCCTAGTCCTACTTCTAGTGTCATTGGCCTTCATTATCCCTTTTGACAAAGTCCTTCCTCCACTTATGCCTTCCTGTCATCGATGACTTCCTTGTCTCCTTGAGTAGAAAGGTACTTGAGCAGAGAAAGAAGGCAGAGGAAGAGGAAGCGAGATGGAGTGAGAGGCAGAAGCAGAGAGAGAAGAAGCTTGCGAAGGTGGTATCGAAGCGCGCCCAGGCCAACGACACCCACGTGCCCCTCTCTCAGACCAACCAGTCCAAGCTAAAGCAGTTCAGGTACCCATAGAAACCCATAACATTACAATAATACTTGTAGCAACCAAGAAACTCATCCTACCTGAGACCGGTACTAACACCCACTCCACAGCCCGCCCCACATTTTCATATGGAAGTAGTGAATGGAATTGCAAACCTAAAGTGTTAATTTAACACTATTAAAAAGACTGAACCGAACATTGCCTCAATAGTCTCAATTGTGACTCTTTTTCTAGTATATTATATTGAAGAATATTGATGGATCTCTTCATTGTTTTTATAAGACATTAAAAACATACTAATGTGTGGATACCCTTTTGTTCCTTATCCCAATTTCAGTTTCAAGTAATTGTTTTGGAATGATTTCCATATCAGTAACAGTAAGCTGCGGTTGTAAAAGTGATGTTTTTGCTGAATAGGTCAGGGTTGAGGGTTATTTGAGGGTTGTGGGATCACAGGGGTGAGAGGTTGTCTGTGTTTCAAACAGAAAGCAGGACTTTCAGCGCAGGAAGGAGTACAAGGAGGAGATGAGGGAGATCCAGGAGAGAGTGAAGGGGAGGCCTCTGCTGTTGGAGCAGGTCGCACAGGTGAGCCTGAAACGCTCGAAATGTATGACTGACTATTTTACCCATCACTGGTCATGGTGTATACAATTTTTCACTTCTGTCTGTTGACAGATGAATGCCAAACATGCTGCAGAGAAGCACTACACAGACACCCTGCGAGGCTGTGGAGTGAGTGAGGACTTTCTCAGTGGCAAGGTGCCCAAGTCCCAGCGGCCAGGTGGCCAAGACTCTGCATGCAGGACCTCCTTCTCCAGTGACTCCAAACAAAGGTAGACTTCTGGCTCAATGACAGTGAATTATACATTTTGTAAACATACTTCATTAGTCAAAATCTCTACGAAGACAATACAGTATCACATTGCAAAAAAAACAACGTTTTAGGCCTACTTCATCACCTGTGCTGTGGTCTTAGATTTTGTATACAGTATTAGTCTCAGATGGTGATAGTGAATAGACATATAATACATAACATATTTAACACAGTGGTAAAGTTACTCATAATCAATAGAAATATTATTTCAAAGTAGTTGAGCCATGTGTAAGGGATAATCAATATGCGGGGGATATGCGTTCTGTGGAAAATAATGAAGGACATGGAAGGTGTAGATTATTTTACAGAGAATGCATAGAGCCCCGAGTTTGTTATCCCTTTTATACCATGGCTATAATGTACACATTTGCCGCTAGAAATGTGTTCATTTGCAGGTAGAAATGTGTTCAAAATACACTGAAATACCAAGCAAATGTACTACTACTGTAGCAGTAATTGCTTTGGTAACGAAACAAACATACTGCTAGTTTAGCTATCCAAACCATCAGTTTTAGCGCAGAATAACTGATGAATGTACGACCACTCAATATCGGTTGAATATGGTTGGTAAACGTCGGCAAAAAGGCGCAATTAAATTGTTGCCAGCAGTACAGTTACAGTCACCAACGATCTGGGTAACATGAAAACAGCCTAACCAACTCTGCTAGGGCAAGTAAAATGGTCTGAGTGAGTTGTTCTCTCATTTGTAGCTAGCAGTTAGCTAGCAGTGCTTGACTGCCGTTGTGAGGTCAGGACGCTCGGATCAACGCTTCTCCTTGGCCAGAGCGTCCACTGTGCGCTCTGAATTCCCTAAAGGGCAATCTGACAACGCTCCGAATTTACGGACGCCCAAAGCGCACTCTGGCACTCCAGATTGCATTTACGAACACACGCTTAGCTTGCTATTATAAAAGTCGAATTCAACAATGGCAATAATGTTTTCAGTTCGACTTGTGTTGCTTTCATAGGCCACTCAAACATATAACATTTAAGAATTAACGAAATATATATTGAATCCTAGCATTCTGAAATAATGCACGCTCTAGAATGCACTTAAAGCCAATCAGAAACGAGTATTCAACAATGCCATGGTATAAGAGTTTATATGTTTTTATTTTGTTTCCTCAGTGACAAGGATGAGACAGATACACCAGCTATTTACAACACGGTCTTCCAGGATGACTACCCAGACAATTATGAAGACAGCTTTGCTGACCAAGAACTGGAAGGAGAGCAGGAGGCTGAGAAAGATGAATTAAAGTCCATGAAAGAGGAGGATGAAGGCCATGACGAAGTAGGGCGGGAGAGGGAGGACATTGGGCGTTATTCAGATGATTGTGATTATTCAGATGACCATTACTCAGATGATGATGACCATTACTCAGATGCCAGTGAGCATTACTTGCCCCTGGACGATGAAAAGAATGAAGGGAGTGACATCATCAAAAGGCCCAAGAGTACAGAGAGCAGCCCAAGCTATAGAAGCGGCCAGTACAGCCGAAACAGTCAGAAGTCAGAGCGTGATAGGGAAAACACTGCAATAGCAGACAAGGAAAATGACGAGGATGACTGAAAAGTCAAAGGAGTGCATTTTCTCACACGTAGGCGGACTACATTGTGCGCAAACGTCTACAACACTGACACACAGTGGTAGAGATGCTTCTACTATAAAATAGGCTAAATGTATGGTAGGATATCTGTCTAAGTATGTGTGTGTATGTATATATGTATGTATGTGTATATATGTATGTGTGTGTGTGTGTATATATATATATATATATATATATGTGTGTGAATATACAATTGTTTAATTTCTTGTTTATTAAAAGAAAATGGCAAATACAATTTAGTGTGATACACAGACCAGAGTCAATTGTAGTAGTAGGTTATGGTTATGCAAATTGTCACATTGAACAGTAAAAGGTACTCTTTGTTTTGTGATATCCTACTATGCAGGAAATACAACACTATGACCACTTACTTTTGGATGTTTGTGATACATTTTCTTTAGACAATTATTTGTCAATGTTTTGTGACTAAATATGTGTAGCCGAACATTTGCAATATATTTCAGGATCATACTTTCATTTCATATATACATAACATTTGTATTTCATGTACATTATGGGATATTTATATTTCTGTACAAGTTGTCATAAAACAATTTGGAAATAAATCATCATCAAAGCACATTTTATTGGTCACATACACGTTTAGCAGATGTTATTGCGGGTGTAGTGAAATGCTTGTGTTTCTAGCTCCAACAGTGCAGTATCGAACAGTTCACAACAATACATACAACGATGTAAATAAAAGAAAAACCTAAGAGATGATGAGACAGCCTATAGGGAGGAAGTCAGAGTCCTGGCCGTGCGGTGCCAGGATGACAACCTCTCCCTCAACGTGATCAAGACAAAGGAGATGATTGTGGACTACAGGAAAAGGAGGACCAAGCACGCCCCCATTCTCATCAACGGGGCTGTAGTGGAGCAGGTTGAGCGCTTCAAGTTCCCTGGTGTCCACATCACCAACAAACTATCATGGTCCTCCAGACACACCAAGACAGTCGTGAAGAGGGCACGACAAAGCCTACCCCCCCCCCCCCCACCACTGGAGACTGAAAAGATATTTGACATGGGTCCTCAGCTCCTCAAAGTTCTATAGCTGCACCATTGAGAACATCCTGAACGGTTGCATCACTGCCTGGTATGGCAACTGCTCGGCCTCCAACCGTAAGGCACTACAGAGGGTAGTGCAAACGGCCCAGTACATCACTGGGGCCAAGCTTCCTCCCATCCAGGACCTCTATACCAGGCGGTGTCATATTAGGATGAGCAATTTCAGGGCATAGACTAAAAACAGTATATACAAATGAGATGAGTAAAGCCATATGAAAACATTTAAACATTAAAATAACTAGTGTTCCATTATTAAAGTGGCCAGTGATTTCAAGTCTATGTACAGTACCAACCCAAATTACCAACCCAAATTGATTATATATGTTTTGGGGTGTGTGGACCCCGCAGACCAACGGAAAACACAGCCGCATGGGTACTGAAGGATGGATGTTCATTTTGATTGCCGGCATCTTTAGCCCGTAAAATAACAGGACAACCCTTGTACAATTTTATGACAAACCAATCGGATCACTCAAGGGCGTGCACATAGTCCAAATTTTACGCGGCGCCATGGGCCGAAAAACCTAGATGGAATATCCCAGTCTTAACCGGTTTCAACCGGTCTTGGGTTTGAAGCATGAGATGAAGAGCTAGCGTACAAGCTCTTACACAGCCCTGCTATCAAATATTATATACGAATAGAACCAATAATAAATTCAAGATTATTTTAATTTGTGATTATGAACCGGAATAACGCTATACGTGTGACTCCGTAAATTGTTAGCTTGCCAAGGGAAGCTAAGTCATCATTGGCTTGTGCATTAGCTGGCTAACTTGACAACATTTCTCGCCGTCAGCAACGGTTCAATCATTGCTAAGCTACTTCTAGTCCGTGGACATTTATTTGGTAAATTGTTACATGTACATTATCATACTGAAACTTCGCTTCAGTGGCAGGACATACTGCTAACGACGTGCTATTAGGACATAAATAATTTGGCTAGCTAGCTAATTAGCCAGGAAGCTAGCTAGTGAATGTCAACCACACTGGAACGTGTGCCATGAGATAGCTTGACATCCAGCCAGACGACAGTTGAAAAATAAGGGCAAAAGTCTACCTTTTTTTTATTACAACGGAAAGACTAAATAAGGTAAGTTTGGTAGCTAGCTGTTTTGTGGGTTGAATCTCTTGAGTTTGGGTAGTGATGTAGCTAACGTTAGCCAGCTAGCTATTAGTGGTAGCTAACTAGCCTCTTAGCTATCTGGCTGATTTTATAGCTAAACTAACTTGCTAGCTATAATTGTGAATATTACTTAATAGTTTGTTAATACGAGTGAGTGAAGTGAAATTTAATCATCTTACAGACTTAACATAACTACATTAGCCAGACGTTAGTTTATGCGATAAGCTAACTAGACCTGTGTCAACTCAGTTAATTTAGACGTAACCAAGTGGTATACACAATAGAGGTAACGCTAGCTAACAATAGTGAACGCTAAGTTAGCCATAAGTTAAACAGTAACGTTAGCTTGCGTTATCAACTAGCAGCACTCTTGAATCGCTGGATGGAGGGAGGGGTTGCTGTATTGCCGCGTTTACATGCTTCCCGGAACGAGAGAACTCAGAAATATCCGAATGATTAACTGGTTTAAACCCGGCACGTGTTTGACTATAACCAGTTTATAAATCGGACATTTTCGATTCTCCTGGTTCCGACGAGCACTTGAACGCGCCACAAGTACCACTTGTGGTCCATGGTGTCGCAATTTTGAAATCTATTTAATAAGTGTACAGGCTTGCGAGTGATGTCGCAATTTTAGTCACACTCAATATTTCGCCATTGTTGTTACGTGGGTGGGTGTAGCCATAGGTAGTAATATCGGGAGTGAAATTAATATCTTTGGTCAGGTTATAATTACAGGTCTGTCTGTAGTTAAGTTCTGCCATTTGTTCTCATGTTTCCCTACCCCTCCATTGCTAGAGCTCTATGCCAGCAAACATGACAATGTTGGCGGATCATGCAGCAAGACAGCTGCTAGACTTCAGTCAAAAGCTGGACATCAATCTGCTGGACAATGTAGTCAATTCCATGTACTATGACATTGGATCACAGGTGAGCGCTGCTCCTTGCCCTTCTGCTGCTCTGTCATTTGCTACATAATTAAGTCAGACTGCCATCATTTAGGCTGTTTGCAGTGACTTCAAAACCAGGGTTTTTGTAAAAAAAAAAAATAAAAAAAGTAATCAGTGATTGGATCATTTCTGATTGGCTTTGAGTATCAAAGCCAAATTTTCAGTTGCTTTACCCATGTGTGTTCTGGCTCTCGCCCAACCTTTTGGTTTATGGGACCAGTCCTACGATCTAGAATAGCTTTCCATTCTAGAAATTGTCAGGAGTTACTCAGATCCAGACTCATTGCGAAGAAGAAACTTACGTCAGTAGGTGTGGTGTAGGATTTGGCCGGAGCAAGGAGTTTAGGTAGCCAGACAATTAATTGAACCCCGTTATGACTCAAAATACAAACTTACTTTACTCCCATGTTGGTAAACATAAACAAACACTCTATAGCCTGAACATGGTTAAAACTGTAACTTTCATATCATGGAAGATCAGTCCTTGCATCCATTGCTCTCTATGAATTTGAGTGTTTACATTTCTCCATCCCTTAGTGGCAGGGTTCATGCTTTGTTTCAACTGCGGATTAGACCTTTAAAGCCACACAGATCTCAGAACAGTTTCTCTCTCCTTGTCTTCCACAGCAACGCATGGCCCAGGAGGTGCTGACCAACCTCAAGGATCACCCGGACGCATGGACACGAGTCGACACCATCCTGGAGTTTTCTCAGAACATGAAGACTAAAGTATGTGTGCCAGTGATTCATTCCTTGTGATCGGTTTACATCCTCTAACCAGGGCGAATATATGTCAACATTGAAAAGCATATCATTAATGCCAGGCATTGGCAGTCCAGTTGGATCCATAGAGATGCGTAGATCTTGTTTATTACATTTGTTAGCTTTTGATGTATTTTATCCAATATATATCAAACATAAAATATCTCTTATTAGTGGAAATGAGATGAAGTTGTGAGTGATATGCCTTTCCTGATAGTCTAAGCCTCTCCCTCCTCTCCATTCCAGTACTATGCACTGCAAATTCTGGAGACTGTGATCAAGACACGCTGGAAGATTCTTCCAAGAAATCAATGTGAAGGTAACACCCGCTGTATAGGTTGTTTGGAATAACACCACTATATTAGGGCCAAGCGTGAGATACGAACCTTGGGAATGAACAGTGACATTAAGATAAGGGAATAACGTGGCTAGACTACATAGCTAATGTTCCGTGTTATGCAGGTGCAAACATTTGATCTTTGACAATGTTGAGTCAAACATTTCTGCATGTTTTCAGGAATAAAGAAGTATGTCGTTGGTCTGATTATCAAGACCTCATCTGATGCCGCAAATGTTGAGGTAATGAGTCGTTCCTGTGTTTGACCCTGTTCTCGCTGCAATGTTTTCCATGTTGAAATTCTGTGCTCGTTCCCAAATTTCATCTGCATTTTTATTCTGTGTTTCAGAAAGATGGAGTGTACATTGCAAAACTTAACATGATCCTCGTACAGGTAAAAAAAAAAAAAAAATTTTTTGTAAGAAACACGTCTGTCCTGTTATTACAAATGGTTAAAACCGAAACAATCAAACGCAACGTGCCTCCTCTGCTTGTGTAGATCCTGAAGCAGGAGTGGCCCAAGCACTGGCCTACCTTCATCAGTGACATCGTGGGTGCCAGCCGCACCAGTGAGAGTCTGTGTCAGAACAACATGATCATCCTCAAGCTGCTCAGTGAGGAGGTCTTTGACTTCTCCAGTGGACAGATGACCCAGGTCAAGGCCAAGCACCTGAAAGACAGGTACATAACGTCTCCTATCCAGCTACCTAATAACTTTAAAGTTTGTCATATGTGCAGGATACAATGTAGTCTACACGGTACAATTGAATGCTTATTTATACAATAAATGCTTTGGCTGCTTGGAGATGTATTGTATATCGCATAGAGTCTGTTTGCCTGAGTATTAGTGGTTGGTATCATTACCAGTCTCTTCATGGCAACTGAATTGTAAAATTTTTATCATCACATTATTTGAAGGCATGGGTAGATAAGATGGAATTGTACACTGACATGCTATTTAGTAATGATTTTCTTTTTCTTTCAGTATGTGCAATGAATTCTCGCAAATATTCCAGCTCTGCCAGTTTGTCATGGTAAGCAATGGCTCAGGGATTCTAAATATGATATGAAATTGACATGTTGAATACCCAACACAAGTTAAATACAAACATTTTCTGCAGGAAAACTCCCAGAATGCCCCTCTGGTCCAAGCCACACTCGAGACTCTCCTGCGTTTCCTGAACTGGATCCCCCTGGGGTACATATTCGAGACCAAATTGATCAGCACTCTGGTGTACAAGGTAACTCAACTCCTGATGACTCACTTGCACCTGTCCCCATACTGAAAATTAGATGACTAAGTATCAGGGTATTACTACTTCTCGGTTCCATTGAAACATCTCCCTAGGCAATTTAGTGGTGTTTTTGATGTGATACAGCAATACCGGCTTGTGTAAACTTGAAACGGCAGTTGAGCTATAGGCATCCTCTCACAAAGGCGCTCTTGCATTGGTTTGCTTGCAAGTGCGTAAGAACCGGAGGAACAATATTGTGAATGTTTGAGACATTTGCACCTTGTTGCGTCGGCGACTTGGTCTGCTGCAAACATCCGTACACTTGTACCCGTATACGGGTTGAAAATGGCAGGTTTGGCCACTAATAAATGTCTAAATTGAAACGTAGTCGCTGTACAGTAACATGCTGTACATGATGTCAGAGCTCTGTAGTGGCTGAGCAGGACTGTATTTTGAGAGATGAGACATAAGGATTATAATACCGCTTTGATGTCATACAAGCAAGCCAAACACTCGTCCAAATGTGACTTTCACGTGTCCAAAACTCATGTCATATACCGTGTCAAAGTTTATGATTACTGTTTGTTGTACAGTTACAATATGACATGGCGGCATACCCTGGGTTGTTCTGAAAAAAATGAGCCTATGTTTGTCAATTGTGAAGAAAATTTGCAGCAGCACCTGAATGCAGTCATGACTCCTTTCTACGTGCACCAAAATTCCGATCTGTTTCTCTGAATTGCCTTTTGAACACTGTAATATCATATTTTATAAAGACTGGTCATGTTGGCAATAGAATAAGCTTTCAAATTATTCCCACTTGACCCAGATTGCGATTTATAATTGGGTGTTATTGGATTGCATAAAACACAATAGTAATTGTGCGATGGCGGGGATGTGTTCAGGACTAAACTACAAGTGTGCTTGCTCTAGTTCCTCAACAGCACAGATAGGAGAGCAAAAAAAAGAAGCTTATAGTTGAAGACTCTTCTTTGAGAGGTGTGTGGCCACTTGGAGACACCAGTTAGTCCTCTCACTCAAATCCTTGTCATTGTTTTTGTCTTATGTTGCACCTACCCCACATGTTACTGAATGTATCCAGAGTATTCTCAGATTTCGTTATCAGCAAATGCGTCAAAGTACAGAATGTAAAATGCACATAAAATCAAGTGTAATGTTTGGATTCAGTCTTGTCAGGTGAACTGTTGTGTACTCAACTTCGGTCCAGAACTTTTTCTTATTGGACAAGCTCAAGTAGTCCCTCCTTGTTTCAGTCAGTATTCTCCTGATTGGTGCCAAGTGAATACGACCCTGTTGACTAACCTCTTCTTCCTCTCGTCCGTTCCCAGTTCTTGAACGTGCCCATGTTCCGCAACGTGACGCTGAAGTGTCTGACGGAGATCGCCGGCGTGAGTGTCAACCAGTATGAGGAGCAGTTTGTCAACCTCTTCACGCTCACCATGGATCAGCTCAAACAGGTACACACCATGTCAGCTCAAACTGGTATGCCTAGCTCCATCTGCTGGCCAGTTAAGCCTACTGTCAAAACTCTATTGTAGCAGTGGTACCGAAATGATGGAGCAGGGCAAACCGATGGGTTTCATATATTATTTTCAACAGGATACTGCAGACCCTATGTTTCAACAACTATCATATTGCAGGCATCATAAGAACTATTAAGAAGTTAGCATACATTTTTACATAAAAAAGGTGATTTAACACTAATTGACGCATCACATAATCTGCATTTTCCCCCATCTCTCTTTGCGTGTTAGATGCTCCCCCTGAACACCAACATCCGCCTGGCATATTCCAATGGCAAGGACGACGAGCAGAACTTCATCCAGAACCTCAGCCTGTTCCTCTGCACCTTCCTGAAAGAGCATGGACAGCTCATCGAGAAGAGGCCCAACCTTAGGGAGACACTCGTGGAGGTAGCGTTAACGCCGTGAATACTGGACAATAACAGCAGAGATACTGTTCCTACAATGTTTTTTTGGGGAGAAATGCACGAATCAATCGCTTTCATCCATAAGTCACGTATTAACAGTTCACATATCCTCTTGTTCCTCCCCAACCTTTACTGCAGCCAAAACAATTTTACCTTTGACCTCAAATACTAAACTCGGCAAAAAAAAAGAAATGTCCTCTCGCGGTCAACTATTTTTTTTTTTAGCAAACTTAACGTGTAAATATTTATATGAACATAAGATTCAACAACTGAGACATAAACTGCACAAGTTCCACAGACGTGACTGGAAATGGAATAATGTGTCCCTGATCAAAGGGGGGGGGGGTCAAAATCAAAAGTAACAGTCAGTATCTGGTGTGGACACCAGCTGCATTAAGTACTGCAGTCCTCCTCGTGGACTGCACCAGATTTGCCAGTTCTTGCCATGAGATGTTACCCCTCTCTTCCACCAAGGCACCTGCAAGTACCCGGACATTTCTGGGTGGAATGGCCCTAGCCCTCACCCTCCGATCCAACAGGTTCCAGACGTGCTCAATGGGATTGAGATCCAGGCTCTTCGCTGGCCATGGCAGAACATTGACATTCCTGTCTTGCAGGAAATCACACACAGGACGAGCAGTATGGCTGGTGGCATTGTCATGCTGGAGGGTCATGTCAGGATGAGCCTGCAAGGGAGGGTACCACATGATGGAGGAGGATGTCTTCCCTGTAACGCACAGCGTTGAAATTGCCTGCAATGACAACAAGCTCAGTCCGAGGATGCTTTGATACACCGCACCAGACCATGACGGACCCTCCAACTCTATCCTGCTCCAGAGTACAGGCCTCGGTGTAACTCTCCTTTCTTCAACGATAAACGCGAATCCGACCATCATCCCCGGTGAGACAAAACCGCCACTCGTCAGTGAAGAGCACTTTTTGCCAGTCCTGTCTGGTCCAGCGACAGGTGGTTTGTGCCCATAGGTGATGTTGTTGCCTGTGATGTCTGAGGGACCTGCCTTACAACAGAACTACATGACCTCAGTCCAGCCTCTCTCCGCCTATTGCGGACAGTCTGAGCACTGATGGAGGGATAGTGCATTCCTGGTGTAACTCGGGCAGGTGTTGCCATCCTGTAGGTGTGATGTTTGGATGTACCGATCCTGTGCAGGTGTTGTTACACGTGGTTTGCCACTGCGAGGACGATCAGTTGTCCTTCCTGTCTCCCTGTAGCGCTGTTATTGCCCTGGCCACATCTGCAGTCCTCATGCCTCCTTGCAGTTTGTCTAAGACACGTTCACGCAGATGAGCAGGGACCCTGGGCATCTTTTCTTTTGGTGTTTTTCAGAGTCGGTAGAAAGGCCTCTTTAGTGTCCTTAAGTTTTCATAGCTGTGGCCTTAATTGTCTATTGTCTGTAATCCGTTAGTGTCTTATCCACTGTTCCACAGGTGCATGTTCATTAATTGTTTATGGTTAGTTGAACAAGCATGGGAAACATGCTTTACAATGAAGATATGTAAAGTTATTTGGATTTTTACGAATTATCTTTGAAAGACAGGGTCCTGATGATAAAGGGACCTTTTATTTTTTGCTGGGTTTATTATCTGCATTTTATTATTTTTTGTTCAGTTTTTGTTGTCGTCCTCAAGTCACGCACCATTGAAATGGTGCTAACCCCCCCCCAATCCTCAATAATCTCCTTACCTTCTGTTGTTCTAATCCCACCATGATTTTTTCCTAACCCCCAGGCTCTGCACTACATGCTGCTGGTGTCTGAGGTGGAGGAGACAGAGATCTTTAAGATCTGTCTGGAGTACTGGAATCACCTGGCGGCCGAGCTCTACAGGGAGAGCCCCTTCTCCACCTCCACCTCCCCACTGCTTTCTGGGAGCCAGCACTTTGACGTGCCGCCACGCCGGCACCTCTACCTGCCCGTGCTCTCCAAGGTGAGGAGTAACACACAGACCGACGGATGGGTACACACACTCTCTCTTGACCTTCCCCCAAACTAATGCTCTTCAGGGTCGTGTCATAAAGCAGAGCGTAGCAACGCAATCGACAAAATAAAAAGATGTGTGACAATCGAACAAGGTTTCCACCACTTCAAACTGTTTCCCCCCTACTGGGCACAACCTTGCTGTTCTACTGTGTCCCTGCCACATGGTGTCTCTGATAGGATTACACTATTTAGATTGTCCATTAATAGTCACTGGCATGTTGTCTGCCCGGTAACACAGGTGCGTACGCTGATGGTGAGCCGAATGGCCAAACCAGAGGAAGTGCTGGTGGTGGAGAACGACCAGGGCGAGGTGGTACGAGAGTTCATGAAGGACACAGACTCAATCAACCTCTATAAGAACATGAGAGAGACACTGGGTAAGTGCCTGGCCCAGGACAGTCTGAACATTCCACACACATATACACGTCCTCTCTCTCTAGTCTGTAATGTCAGTTCATCTGCAATATTTTCCTTTCTCAAAGGTATTTTCCACAATTGATCGCTCTGTCAGTGGTGCACATCTTTCCCGCACACTTTTGTTCACTGTCTATAACGTAGGGAACTATTCACATACTCCTTCTCTCTGTGATTACCACACCCCCCCCCCCCTAGTTTACCTGACCCATTTGGACTATGCGGACACGGAGCGCATCATGACGGAGAAGCTGCACAACCAGGTCAACGGGACAGAGTGGTCGTGGAGGAACCTGAACACGTTATGCTGGGCTATCGGCTCCATCAGCGGGGCCATGCACGAGGAGGACGAGAAGCGCTTCCTGGTCACCGTCATCAAGGTCTGTAGTAGTCTTAACGGACACAGCGCACACTCGTGCACTCGCAACCACGCACATACCCGCGTCGCACCTTCACAGGTAGCTACGGTCTTTAAAGGGGAAAATACACACATACAGTAGTTGCTGGTCTTAGTCATCAATTCCGTGCTCTGTTAGACCAGAAATGTTCCCCTTACTGTTCAGAAATTGAATGGCCTGCCCCTTGAGGTGTTGCTGTCCGACTGCATGTTGAGCCTGTGTCATGAGGGGTGGAGAGTAACAGGGCTATGTCTACGCCGAGGACTCAGAACAGTGGGTGCTTGGAGTGGTTGATAGAACCGACATCTGACCCCAAAAAATTATTTAATGACACTTATGGAGAAATTACACATCACCTGAAAAGACTTAAAATGTAATTGGCCCCAACTCTGCTGCTGTAGAGTGACTGTCAGGATGTACTGAGCTGCGTTTCTGTGTTGTTGACCGACTGTCGTTTTCTCATCATGTCTCCAGGACCTGCTGGGTCTCTGTGAGCAGAAGAGGGGGAAGGACAACAAGGCCATCATCGCCTCAAACATCATGTACATTGTGGGCCAGTACCCACGCTTCCTCCGAGCCCACTGGAAGTTCCTCAAGACTGTTGTTAACAAGCTCTTTGAGTTTATGCACGGTAAGCAACTTTGTTCAGGCCATCACTTGCATATCTCAAAAAGATACAGGATACTGTTTTCAGTGTCGTTTGAAAATGGATTTTTGCATCCATGCAAAATACCAGGGCTCTGTTCATTTGGCACAAGACAGAAGAAAGCCAACTGAAACAGGGAGGGACTACCTGGACTAGTCCAATAAGAAACAGTCATTTGCGGTTTACGATTCAAAGCTTTAAAAAAAGCTTCGGTATGTCCAAATGAACACGTCCCAACCGTGTCTTTTATTGAACGTTTTATTTGAATGTAATTGTTCCCGGCAGAGACTCACGATGGCGTGCAGGACATGGCGTGCGACACCTTCATTAAGATCGCCCAGAAGTGCCGGCGCCACTTTGTCCAGGTGCAGGTGGGCGAGGTGATGCCCTTCATCGACGAGATCCTCAACAACATCAACACCATCATCTGTGACCTCCAGCCCCAACAGGTACACAGATACACCAAGATTAGAAGTGACACAGTTGAGCTACAGGCCTCTGAAAACAACCAAAACTAAGAGTAAAATACAGTAGTAGTTTAAGAACATTTTCAAGTAGCAACACTGGTTTTGAGTTTTCTATTGGCCAAGTTCAGGGAGCACCGTGTTTCCAGTTGTCACAGCCATGTGAAATGGCTGAAGTTGTTCATATGACCATAATCAACCTCGTATCGCTTCCCCCCCAGGTGCACACGTTCTACGAGGCGGTGGGCTACATGATCGGGGCCCAGACGGATCAGGCCGTGCAAGAGCACCTCATCGAGAAGTACATGCTGCTACCCAACCAGGTGTGGGACAGCATCATCCAACAGGCCACCAAGGTAAGTCACACTCCACTATGGGATTGGGTTTTGGTTACCTCTGTTTCAAAGCATTTTAAATGATATGGATTTAACACAATCAATCAAATGTATTTATATAGCCCTTCTTACATCAGCTGATATCTCAAAGTGCTGTACAGAAACTCAGCCTAAAACCTCAAACAGCAAGCAATGCAGGTGTAGAAGCACAGTGGCTAGGAAAAACTCCCTAGGAAGAAACCTAGAGAGGAACCAGGTTATGAGGGGTGGCCAGTCCTCTTCTGGCTGGGCCTGGTGGAGATTATAACGGAACAATGCCAAGATGTTCAAATGTTCATAGATGACTAGCAGAGTCAAATAATAATCATCACAGTAGTTGTCGAGGGTGCAACAAGTCAGCACCTCAGGAGTAAATGTCAGTTGGCTTTTCATAGCCGATTATTGAAAGTATCTCTACCGCTCCTGCTGTCTCTAGAGAGTTGAAAACAGCATGTCTGGGACAGGTAGCACGTCCGGTGAACAGGTCAGGGTTCCATAGCCGCAGGCAGAACAGTTGAAACTGGAGCAGCAGCACGGCCAGGTAGTCCTGAGGCATGGTCCAAGGGCTCAGGTCCTCTGAAAGAAAGGTAATTAGAGAGGGCAAACTTAAATTCACACAGGACACCGGATAAGACAAGAGAAATACTCCCGACTGACTCAAACTCCGACACAAACTATTGCAGCATAAATACTGGAGGCTGAGGCAGGAGGGGTCGGGAGACACTGGCTCCCCGTCCGACGATACCCCTGGACAGGGCCAAATAGGCAGGATATAACCCCACCCACTTTGCCAAGGCACAGTTCCCACACAGCTAGATGGATATCTTCAACCACTAACCTACCATCCTGAGACAAGGCTGAGTGTAGCCCACGAAGATCTCCCCCACAACCCAAACAACACGAGGGTGTCATCCACCTTGTACCACTGTGCCATGAAGAAATGAAGAGGAACACCCACCGTCTTAGATGCCCTTGTACTGCTTTTTCTCCCATTTGTTGTTGTAAATAGCAACTCGCAAAGCCTCATCTTTTTACACTTGAGCAAAAAGCTATCCAGAGCGACTTACCATATGTTGTCTGAAGATGCGGTGAAAGCATTTTAACTGACTTGTTGACTCTCTCTCCCCCAGAATGTGGACATCCTGAAGGATGCAGAGACGGTGCGTCAGCTGGGCAGCATCCTGAAGACCAATGTGCGGGCCTGCAAGGCCGTGGGACATCCCTTCGTGGTGCAGCTGGGACGCATCTACCTGGACATGCTCAATGTATACAAGTGTCTGAGTGAGAACATCTCCTCTGCCATCCAGACCAACGGTGAGACGTGTGTGCCTAGTCGTCTGTCTCTGGTCTATCTGATCTGTGTGCCCAAGGTGCTTGTTTGTCTTGGTGTGTGGGTCTGTCACTCTAGTATGCCTGAGGCACTTGCTTGTCAAAGTGTGTGTGTGTGCTTAACTGTCTGTCTGCGGCATCAGTCACAGAACTATAAGTCCAGTCAAACGTTGCGTTCAAGACAGCTGGGAACACTGGAAAATTACGATGTCAAATCATGCCGTCAGGTCGGAAAGTCGGGGCTGGGTGACCATTCACACCGATTTTTCTGTCAGAGCTCGTTTGTCTTGAACGCACTGAAGTTCTCAGTTGTTTTGAACGTGGCATAATAACGTTTCTTAAGCGTCACTGAGCTCTCCAATGCTAACTCCATGCTACCACACTAATCCCTATGCTAGCTAACTAATGCGCTCTTGTCCTGCAAGGAGAGATGGTGACCAAGCAGCCCCTGATCCGGAGCATGAGGACGGTGAAGAGAGAAACGCTCAAGCTGATCTCCGGTTGGGTCAGCCGCTCCAACGACCCACAAATGGCGAGTCTGTCCTGTCTTAATCAAATCTAGAGTCACAGCCTGTAGGGAATGGTATAGACAGTGGTTATTCTATAGATCCTGTCATAAGGCCGTAATTGTAGATACGAATTTGTTTTTAACTGACTTCCCTTGTTAAATAAATAGTAAATCTAATGGTGGGATCAGAGCGGGCGTCTCTCAGACCATAGATGGCCTGTCTAAACCACACCATAGAGAAACGGGAGACAGAAAGACAACCAGAAAGATGGAACTCGCTGTCTGGGCGAGCTTGCACTCCACACAGCCCCAACCTTATCCAGAGGCATCATGCCCATTGAAACAATTTCGTCCACTTACAGGTTGAAAAAGCAGAGTATAGCTCACATCACAGACAAAGATATAGCATTTGCCTGTCAGTTCCTCTAAAATAACTATGGCGCCAATAAATTGAACCACTATCCCCCAGTGGAGCCCCAAGCCCTCAGTTGTCTGACAGTTTGCTTTGTTAGATTGCATGTCCTTTTATTAACTGGTCACGTTCTACCACGTTCCGTGGTTCTTCAGGTGGGGGAGAACTTTGTCCCGCCCCTGCTGGAGGCCGTACTCATCGACTACCAGCGCAACGTCCCCGCCGCCAGGGAGCCTGAGGTGCTCAGCACCATGGCGACCATCGTCAATAAACTGGGCGGACACATTACCGGGGAGATCCCGAAGATCTTCGACGCAGTCTTCGAGTGCACTTTGAACATGATCAATAAAGTATGTTTCATAGATGTTTCCTCTACTATACTATTACAGCACTATACTAAAAATGTGGTAATCTATTAATTAGTTTATATTCTTAGCTGGCCTGAGTGGCCCTTATAGACTGTACATGATGTCAAAGGAACATTAACAAAGTTAGTGTTGGTGTGCAGCCTTGTCAAATTCGGTGCTTCCTCCACAATGGACCGCACTGGCCAAAATGGCTGCCACAGTGAACCTGTAGTTCATGGGCCCCACATCCCTTTTGCGTGGGTGTTGGGGATAAATTTGTACTACAGACAATTGGTCAAGTCTTTACAATGCATGGTTATGCAGGATTGTTGAACACAGGATACTTTTTGTAATTGTTTATGTGAACAAAGACTGTGACTGAGATAATCCAAGCAGTCTTTATTCCTCATAGAAAGTAATTCCACTGACATTGTCCAACTTGAATTGTCCCCTTTTTCTTCCTCTCCAGGACTTTGAGGAGTACCCAGAGCATAGGACCCATTTCTTCTACCTCCTCCAAGCTGTGAACTCGCAGTGCTTCCCGGCCTTCCTTTCCATTCCCCCGGCCCAGTTCAAACTGGTTCTGGACTCCATTATCTGGGCTTTCAAACACACCATGAGGAATGTTGCAGACACTGGTAGGACCCTCCATATGCTTTTGCCTTACCTACCTGTTCATACATACTAGTACTTTCACGAGATTGGAACTGTGTTGATGAATGAGGTTGTCAAACTCCTCTGAGGTGAAATGCAGTTCACTTAATTATATTTCAAATATTATGGGTGTTTCAGACACAGGTGAACTCTAATGCTGGACTAAGGCTATTCTTTCAATGGAGAACAGCTTTTTAGTCCAGGACTAGGCTTAATCTGAGTCTGAGAAAATAGTCCTTTCGGTACATTGTGGAATATGCCCTGCTTATTATTGTCATCAAGCCACTCATCCCGCATCCTCTCTTTCTCCGTCTGTCTCGTCCCCCAGGTCTGCAGATTCTTTACACCCTGCTGCAGAACGTGGCCCAGGAGGAGGCTGCCGCACAGAGCTTCTACCAGACCTATTTCTGTGACATCCTCCAGCACATCTTCTCTGTTGTCACAGATACCTCGCATACAGCAGGTGAGGGGGTGGTGGGGTCGGTGGCTGACAGTTAAATATCACCGGAAACATCTATGGTACTGTAAAAAGTGTTGGGTACAGGCGAGGAATCTGAGTCCTTGTTTTACACTAGATGGGTAGATTTATTTTATTTATTTATTTTATTTCACCTTTATTTAACCAGGTAGGCTAGTTGAGAACAAGTTCTCATTTACAACTGCGAACTGGCCAAGATAAAGCATAGCAGTGTGAACAGACAACACAGAGTTACACATGGAGTAAACCATTAACAAGTCAATAACACAGTAGAAAAAAAGGGGAGTCTATATACATTGTGTGCAAAAGGCATGAGGAGGTAGGCGAATAATTACAATTTTGCAGATTAACACTGGAGTGATAAATGATCAGATGGTCATGTACAGGTAGAGATATTGGTGTGCAAAAGAGCAGAAAAGTAAATAAATATAAACAGTATGGGGATGAGGAAGGAAGATTGGGTGGGCTATTTACAGATGGACTATATACAGTTGCAGCGATTGCTAAGCTGCTCAGATAGCAGATGTTTGAAGTTGGTGAGGGAGATAAGTCTCCAACTTCAGCGATTTTTGCAATTCGTTCCAGTCACAGGCAGCAGAGAACTGAAAGGAAAGGCGGCCAAATTAGGTGTTGGCTTTAGGGATGATCAGTGAGATGCACCTGCTGGAGCGCGTGCCACGGGTGGGTGTTGCCATCGTGACCAGTGAACTGAGATAAGGCGGAGCTTTACCTAGCATGGACTTGTAGATGACCTGGAGCCAGTGGGTCTGGCGACGAATATGTAGCGAGGGCCAGCCGACTAGAGCATACAGGTCGCAGTGGTGGGTGGTATAAGGTGCTTTAGTAACAAAATGGATGGCACTGTGATAAACTGCATCCAGTTTGCTGAGTAGAGTGTTGGAAGCTATTTTGTAGATGACATCGCCGAAGTCGAGGATCGGTAGGATAGTCCGTTTTACTAGGGTAAGTTTGGCGGCGTGAGAATAGAAAGCCGACTCTAGATGGTTTGATTCCTGATGGGGATATTTAACTTTGATGTCACATTGCAGCAGAGTCAAACACAGACATGGCAGATGGACACGACAATGTGCTTATGTGCCATTGGTGAGTGCCAGACAAGCGTAGGTATAATTGATGTTATGCTTGACTTTCTGCAGGGCTAACCATGCACGCGTCCATCCTGGCCTACATGTTCAACCTGGTGGAGGAGGGTAAAATCAGCACCTCCCTTAACCCAGCCAGCCAGAACAACCAGGGCTACGTTCAGGAGTATGTGGCCAACCTGCTCAAGACAGCCTTCCCCCATCTACAAGAGTAAGTGTGTCTGTCAGCCTGCCTATTTGCATTATTCTTAGCTGCCCTGACAAGTCAATTTTAAATTAAACATTTTGTTGTGCTCCACTCTGAGCACTGAAATGGGTATGTGTTAGTTGTCAGCCTTGTCAAATTCGCTGCTTCCTCTACAATGGACCGCACTGGCCCAAATGGCTGCCGCAGCGAACCTGTGGTTCATGGGCCTCATCTATTTTACATTGGTGTTGGGGATACATTTGTACTACAGACAATAATCTACTAACTGTAGGTAGTTGGTATGTAGGTAGGTGATTGTGTTGTAATCCTGACTCTCCTCTCCATTCCAGTGCCCAGGTGAAGGTGTTTGTAACAGGTCTATTCAGCTTGAACCAGGATATCCCCGCTTTCAAAGAGCACTTGAGGGACTTCCTGGTGCAGATCAAGGTGGGTCACTCTGGTTTTGTAGCCACACACACACACATGGGTGCAAACGCTTAGTAACTCTCTGGCCCTCGCGTGTCTATCAGGCTGAGGTGTCAAACCACTGAAGCATGGTAGATGTACATGATATTTGTCCCTCACACTCAACTTCCTCTTTTTACTCCCTGTCCAGGAGTTTGCTGGTGAGGACACCACAGACCTGTTCCTGGAGGAGCGGGAGACGTCGCTGCGGCAGGCCCAGGAAGAGAAACACAAGCTGCAGATGTCCGTCCCCGGCATCCTCAACCCCCATGAGCTCCCCGAGGAGATGTGTGACTGAGTGCCGCCACATAGGAACGAACACCACAGTAAACATGTACAGTTTTTGAAAAAACGAAAGCCAAGAGAAGCTGGGAGCTCCTCTTGTCAAGTGTGTGTGTGTGTGTGAGATTGAGAGGTGCTTTGTCGACCAAATCAATGCCAATATGTAAATGAGAATTGCGCCTATGATTCGGGCACTCACATTTTTTTGCATACAGACGCATTTTTATACAGTCATTTGTGTAATAATATGGTATTGCTTCTTTTCCCTCCTAATTCAAGCGTTATATTTTTGGTCATCCTCTGTTTCGCCGTGCATGAAGTTGAAAGAAATAATTATTTTTAACCCTCTTTCTTTCACCCCCCCCCCACCAACACCCCTTCTATTTGTTTATATGTAAGATATGTTAAAAGCACACGTTAAAAGGTTACTTTAAAAAGCGCTGTAGTGTCAGGAAGTGCTCCAATAGAAAGAACGTGTGTTTTTTGGAGGAGCCTGCAGATGAATGTGACGGTAAATGACGCTGCTTCCTTTGTTTCTGTTTTGGCAGCAGTTTTTATGTGGCGAGTCAGGTTTTGTTTGCACCAAAAACGGACTGCTTTGACATTTGGACAAGAATGTTAAATCAAAGGAAGGTTATGTGCATATCATCCTGTTTGTAAAGCTGTCTTAGTACTATGGGAACATAAAGTTGGTTATTTTTACAAAACTATGTATGTCCTATTCTGTGTGTGTTTCCTTCCATCATTGAAGGTTATTAAATCCAATAACTGAATTAGGATTTGAAACTATTAAACACTCACTGATAAGTCTGCATTTTGAGTGGAAGGTTGAACGTTAAGGTTAAATTACTTCAATACTTTGGAGTAACAAATAAAATAAAAACGATGCCATGGCATAGTACTTCTCTGACAATTTCCCCAAATGAATAAAATGTCTGCAAAGGTGCGCTGTCTGTTGGTGCCAATGAGGGCCATATATACACCTGAGCCGCAGTTCACCGGTCTATGGTCCGTGACGTGAAATGGCAAACGTAATGAGGGAGGAGCACCCTCTCAAATCGAACCGTAATCTGCGTCGCTCTATAACAAGGCAGCATTGTGACTCGTCCTGAAACAAACATATATTTTCCATCAAATGTATTTTTGACATTTCAAAAGAGTTCTCAATGGGAAAGTAGATAAAACGCAATCAGTTATGCATGTGGAAAAAAAATCCTAGTCATTACTGAAGGGGCCACCTGGCACATGCCCTGTGTATCCTTCCCTCATCGGGGTAACCCGTGTCAGATAATCGAATCCCCTCAGTGGCTACTGGCTGGTGCTCTCTTGACTGTCTGCTGCTTGTGAATGAAACGCCATTTGTAAACAGTTTTTGCTGATGGTGTAACCGCGAGACTAGCGGAAAAAGACGAACAAGGCGAAGGAGACAACGGAAAGTTACGAATTATGAACACGCTGTGCCCCCACCCCTTTTCAATATGGCTGCGGTATCTACACTCTCCAGTAACGCTCCGATTGGATATTGACTCGACTGAATCTTAATGCCTCTTACTTTTTGACTTTATCAACGATATTTAGTATCAAATGCAATCTGAATCTATTACTCTCCCTTATTTTATTTAATGCATTAGCAAACCTTCATCAACCACTACGTCGGGCCTTTTCCCCCAAAACAACCAGGTGCCAACAATTCGTATCCATCAACAATTTCCAATGGTTTGACTACACTTTTCCTTTGTTATTTTCTTAATGAACGATGTGTGAAAACTGCGCCGAGCTGGTGGAGGTTTTAAATGAAAGTAAGTGGGAAAAAAAATTAAATGTTTTGGCCGTAGTGGTCCCCCAACGCTAGCTAACGTTAGCTAAGACAGGTTACCTGATGGAAGCTGGACAGCTAGCTAGCTATCGTACCCGGTTCTCCACTAGCCAGACAGCTGCCAATGTAAGGCCTTGTCTTGAATTAATGATCTGAATGTAAATGGCACCTTGTCTGCAACTTTGAGGCCTGTCTCTGTCAAATCGCTGCAGGATGAAGGGGATGCCTGAGCAGATTTGACTGGCTTGTTAGCTAGACGAGATTCTGAACATAATTTAACTTAGTTAGCTAACTAATTAGATTGGGTTGATTCCATTGTATGGTAACTTGTTTAGCTAGCTAACAGTTTGGTTAACTGCCTGTATACATGTGGTTTGACAAGTATTTGCCCATAACAAATGTTTGCTACACATTGCATGTGCCTTTTTTTATGTCCGAGACGAGAGGGGTGGCTGTGGAAGTGGTTATGTTGTGCAGGCGTGTTCGCTCTTTCTAGCTAGCCTGTCTGGTTGATATGTTTGTCAGTTTCACGTTGTCCAACGTTAACTCACTGACTAGCCAGCTAGCATCAAAACGGACTGATTAGTTTTCATGTTTGAGTTGACACAGGCGCTGAAATATAATTTTGCCAGATTACAAGCAAATGTTTAGCATTGTCGGCTAACGTTAGCTGAGTAATATGGGGTCACTAGTTTCTTTACGTAAATACATTAAGCAAGCAAGTTAGCTAGCAAGCTAGGCATGTAACATATGCCAACTATGATTCATTTGAGTTTTTGTTTGCCAGTTAACTATTATAAACTTGTTCTTAATCAAAATCAAATGTGCCTTCGAATGCCATTGGATGTATTTCCTAGTTAAGATTCAAATGGACAGTAACATCAGAACAGATTATTTGCTAGCTACGATTTAACGTTAGCTAACTAGGCCATATTGCTTTCATAACGGGATATGGGAGCGAATAAACAAAGGCCCATTTTTTGGGGTATTTTTTTTAAGGCTACGTCTCTTGTTTCCTCCATTGCATCTATATCTAGTTATAAGTCTATGAAATTGCAATGGTTTGTATATGTAGAGTGTACTTGTTTAGCCTTGTTAGCGAACTGAACATGGGATTGCATTGGCGATGGTAGCTAGAAGACACTGCTGACAGTCTGCCTTATGGCCTGGTGTACTGTGCTTCTTGCCATATGAGTTGTTTGCCATCAATAATATGGGATTTTGCATTTTAATGTTTGTTTACTAGTTAGGATGTCTTGTGAGTTTTATGTTTTACACCTATTTTCAGTCTGATATTAGTGACTAAGCGTTTGATTTGGTGACTTGGACCAGAGGGGAGTAATCGTTTTTTAAATTGTCTCCATGTTTTGGGAGGATATCCAAACCCACATGGTAAAGCAGTTGTGTGTTGATTATTGCAGGACCCCTTTGAAAGGGGCATCATGATGCTGCTGCTCAAAGGTTCTTTCATCCTGCCAATACACATTTAAAATAAACTAGATGAATGGAATATAACATAACCTATCCCTTCTGCAAATATGTTATTCAAATGAGCAATGAGTATGACACTTTAGGCGCTCATTCATTTGGTGGTTTGTAGGCAAATTACAGAAAGAGAAATGTAGCCTTAAAGGTTCTATACATTTCCTTTGACCTATAATCAGTGGGCACACTGATGTATTATTAAAGTGTGTGGAGGAGTAGGCCTATGTCACTAGTGTTCTAAAAGGGCCCCCTTTTGTCTTTGAGCAAAACACCCTCTCTCTGGCCCACATGTACGTCTATAAACAATGATTCTGAAATGGCTAGTAGGCCACACATTAGTATGTTTTCACAGTAGAGCTGCTGTTTTACATGTGACGGGGGTCTTCCCTCTGTTGAGCAAAACAGAGTACACCCCTGTGTGAGTGTTTGTTGGCACCAGGCTGCTGCCAGTAGAGGTGTGAGAGTCTTGTCTCGAGCGCCAGGGTGTGAGACTGGCAGCCCCTTGTGTGTGAGACTGGCAGCCCCTTGTGTGTGAGACTGGCAGCCCCTTGTGTGTGAGACTGGCAGCCCCGTGTGTGTGAGACTGGCAGCCCCGTGTGTGTGAGACTGGCAGCCCCGTGTGTGTGAGACTGGCAGCCCCTTGTGTGTGAGACTGGCAGCCCCATGTGTGCGTTCACTAGGTGACCCCTGACCCCAAATCTGCTGTTGCGGCATGCATGAAGCTGTGAATTTTTTGTGTGTGGCTGCATGCATGCAAGGGAAGTGAGGGATTTACTGAGGGAATTAAGGGTTTCAACCTGCTATTGAATATGCTGTGGAAGTAATCCTGCAGGGTGGCAGGTAGTCTCGCTGTTAAGAGTGTTGGGCCAGTAACCAAAAGGTCGCTGGTTCGAATCCCGTGCCAGCTCGGTGAAAAATCTGTCGATGGCCCCTTGAAGACGCTGCGAATTGCTCCTTTAAGTCGTTCTGGATAAGAGCGTCTGCGAAATGACTAAAATGTAACATGTGACTGCCATTGTCAATCTCCACACACCCTGCTTTAAGATGCTGTCTGGCACTGTGGCCAGCAAGGCAGAGGTTGCTCTTGAGCATAGATCTCTGGGACCAGCTTACATGCCCACCCCTAACCTAATACTAATCCATTGATATAAAAAGACAAACTGACCCTAGATCAGCACCTAAGCCAACTGACGTTACTTCCACCAACACAGGCAGTTGAGCACAGCAGAGCCCTGCTGAGAACTACTGAGTTGTAGGTGTCTATTTTACTTATCTAATGTTTTTGTTACAAGCTCAAAGCTTTGCTGTCAGAACAATGGCTGGGATATCCAGATCGTCTTATCTGGGGATGATCTGAATGTTTTTGGTGCAGGCCTCTGAACACAATGTCATGGATTGTTTTATGAAGGGAGCTGGGAATTTTGGCCGAGCCCAGTTCAAGATAAAAAAAGAAAAGAAAAGTGGTTGAAAAGGGAATGAAGGCAGACACAGTTAGGTCAGAGTTAAGACAAGCTGCCCTGGTGAACTTTAGAACCCTGTTTGTTGTTTCTTCATCTCAAGAACAGACCCACTTACCTAGACACTAGTTCCACTTTGTTTTCTGTTTCTCTTGGTAGCGTTTTGGCACAACTCCATTTTTCACAGTGGTTGTTATTATGCACTATGCATGATAAGAATGTGACATTGAGGCCTAGGTCAGTCGTGTATGGAAACTTTGTCACAAAGTTTGCATGTAGGCTGCGCCTTTTTTAAATGACACTTCTCCCTCAAACATAATGTGCAATATTCAATGTATAGTTGATTTCATTAGCAATTTATCTTAAACTTCTAACTTTCAGTTAGTAGTGAAGAAAAATAAGTAGCAGTAACTCTTCAATTATTCCAAAACAACCACAGGTGCTCTTGTTGTGAAAATATTACTCGAAAAGCCCAACAAAAATTGGGTCTGAAGTGGCATAAAAAAAATTCTAACATGAAGCACTCGTGTGGGTTTACAAGTTAAAAAGCCTTTAATATGTGGGCTAAGTCATTTTGCGTGTCAGCTAACGCTTTCATCGGGGTGTCCTTTTGCTTTTCTTGTTAGTAGCCTCGGCATGTACGCCAATGGGAGGCGACAATATGGTCCGATGTTCTCTTTTTCTGAGAGCAGAAAATAGGCTGTTGGTACAACAACAACAACAGATCTGTGGGTGCGGCTGAAAATGATGCGTCACAAATGCAGCCTCCCCAGTGTCACAAATGTTTTTCATTTACACCAATGACTTTGTGAAGACACAAGTGCTTTGGGTTTGCAGAATAATATAGGCAATGCTGCACTTTCCACGGAAATGTTAGAGCTGAACTTTTGACACGGCAATAACCTTCCATTGGACATGCCTTTCCCCACACGTCGCTTACATTTTGTTTTGAGACTGTGTGTTCGTGTGTCACCAATAGGGATGTGCATGGTTTTACGAATATCTTAAAGGATGTTAGTATTTGAATACTTGTGGGAATACATTTTTGCATCAAGAAAATATATAGGCCTATTTAAACACAGGCATTTTCTAAATTTAAATATCCATGTGACATTGTTACATACAAGGTCTGTGACATTTCAAATGATTAATTTAATAAAATCAACTGTTTTAAGTTTTTATGACTTGCCCCATTAAACAATGCCGGAAGCTGTCTGGTAGCCTTCACGTGTCACTTGTTGTTTTATGTTGGCCAATCAACGAGGCTCAATGTGTAGTGAGCGTTCACTTCACATTGAGACGGAATTAAATTACAGAAGCAAAATTATTTTTTGTAGGCTACTCCAGTCAAGACGGGCACTATTGCATGGGATGATAAATAACATTGCCTGCTACAAGTTAGCTAGTCTAGGCTGTAGCCAGGCAGCGTCTCTCTCTCTGGCCGTGTCTAGACTTGACAGTTCATGCAGATTTAGTATTCTGATATAGAGTTCTGATTTATGGAATTCCAAACATGTCATGCGCCTGCACCCACATTTAAATGTGTCTATGGTGTCCACAGTGTGTCCGGATGCCCTTTTCCAGCGCTAGATTCAAATGCCAGTATGCATTCGAAAAGCTGTGGACTAGGCAAAATATGATACAGCAACAACTGATGGCAGTAGCGAACTAGTGTTGCACATGAGCCAGCTAACCTCTGTAGCTAGTCAAGAGCAAGCAACGCAAACGGGTTAGCATAACTTCAGCCCCAAAAAATGTTTTTGTAAGTTTATTTATTTCATTGTTTTGATGTCTTCACTATTATTCTACAATGTAGAAAATAGTAAAAATAAAGAAAAAACCTTGAATGAGTAGGTGTTCTCAAACTTTTGACCGGTAGTGTATTTCCTCCAGCAATATACTGAAAAGGTGCCTCTCGGTCCCAAAACACACGCTTTCTGGAGACTTGTGGGTGGAGTGCTTGCTGATAACATCGCACACTGTATGCGATTTCGGTAGCCTGTTTACATCCAGACTTAGGAGAAATTGGCACACAATGCGTCCCTGACCATCTCCTGAAGTGGTCAGCCAGATCTGAACACAGTCAGACCGCAAAGTGGCTTTTCAATGTGATCTTCGTGTTCTGATAGCAGAAGTCGCATGTAAGTGTCAAGTGTAGACACGACCTCTGCCTGTCTGCTCGCTCCCATCTCACCGGCATTTCCAAGCAGGAGCAGAGATAGAGCGCCAGCCTCATTTTCGCACAGCAGTGCTCAGGTTAAAAACGTTAGTATATTTCTAATATCCGGATACCGACGACAATGTCTGATACTATTCAAATAGTGAAATGTATTTCTACCCCCATTCCTCGTCACCAACACATAATACAGTAGCTGACAAGCCAATGCTGCTTGGGAAGGCATTTTGGTGTACCTGTTAGTGGTCGGCGATGGGGAGCCTCGTCTGGCGCCGTGGTGCTGAGGCACGTTTCTCACCAGAGGCTTGAGACTTCCATGGGTCAGTCTCCCATCCAGACTAGAGAGACGATCATCTCTGTTCTCCTGTTGACCAAAGGACCGTTCGCATTGCGCCTCGGGAAATATATTTTGTTGTTGTTGTTGAAGCAAAGTGTCTGACAACCACTATTCCCTCTTCAACGGTCTTGGATAATGTCTAAAATATTTGCATTGCAATTTCAGCTTCCTATGTGTGCTATTTTCTAGCGCGTGGCCACTATATAGGCTAGTAGCCTTTGAACAATCAGCGTGAGTCAAGTGTCATGTCCTACACTTGCCTTTTCCATGTACATTTGAACTGTGCTCACCACCTTGTCTGCTCTCTCTCCCCTCCAGTATCGGATGCAGACAGCACTGAGGGCCTACAGCTGAAGAAGGAGCATGCTTTACGAGTCTTCAGCTACATCAGCTCATGGACCCAGAGGTCAGTCTCCCGCTCTCCTCTGTTCCCCGCATTCGTTATTCTTCCACGGATTCGTCCCAAATGGAACCCTGTTCCCTATTTAGTGCACTACTTTGACCAGGTGCCCTTCTTTTGACCCCTATGTAGGGAAAAGGGTTTCATTTGGAACGTAGACCATTCATATTGAAAAGGGGAGGATATCCGCTCCTGGATAACTCTGAAGTCATTATCAGCCATGAATTCATAATTTATTACTAGCGCCAAAGGCTAACCAATGTGTTTTAAGTGTAGCTTAGCATGTAGGCTCGCTAAGGTCACCAGAGGACAAGTAGGTTATAATAGGTTTTTCATCTTGCTTAGTGGTGGTTTTATTGTTGTTTAGATAGATGTGTGCGTGCCTGCCTGCCTGTGCGGAGAAGAGCCTTGAGGAGTTATTGACCTTTCCTAGTAGTTCTCCCACTCTCTGAGATCAGGGGGAAAAGTGCTTGACTAATCAGGGAAACGTGACTGAAGCCAGTCTTCTACTTTTGCAATCTTCTCTTTGTGTTTCTGATTAGTGGGATCTGTCATTTGTGTGGGATCCTTTATGTGTGTTAATTGGTTGCTGTCTTATGAAAATACATGGGGGGGGGGGGGTTCTAAAATAGGATGGTCAGTAATATAGTCAGACATGCGTTTTAACATTACGTAACTGTCAAAAGAAACAGAATTCATGAACAGAGCTCAGTAGATCAAGGGCTTCATTCAATCAAATCCTCCAACAATGCATATTCTGCATTGTTGTTAATACAACTAAAGCCTACTTTCATGTCTTGTTCAGAAAGTGAGTGAACTGAATATTTTCTGTTGCAAGTACCTAAAACTAGGCTCCTCTTGCTATTTTATTTGAATATGGGAGAAAAGTATTTTTCTATGCCTTATTCACTTCAATGCAAGTTTGATTGAATTGAGCCCGTAGATGAGTCTCTCTCAAGATGGCTGGTTGTTGAGGCCAACACAAGCAGAAGCTACAGTTCACTGCAGTGTGGACCGTGCATTGCCTTTTTATGGTTCCCAAACGTTATGATTCGTTGACCATCCAAATGGAATGAGTCAGCCTCGAACTGTGACCCCAGTAGGAGTTGAATGCGACTCACTGGTGGGTCTTCGTGATTCGTATTTCACACAATCCCTCTGGCCACCACTCCTTTCCCTCCACAGGCAATGTCTATGCTGCTTCAAGGAGTACAAGCACCTGGAGGTGTTCAACCAGCTGGTCTACGCCCTTATCAACCTGGTCATTGCTCAGGTCACCAGCATGAGGGACCGCCTCTGCAGCACCAACAGCCAACGGGGCATCACCGACACCGGGGACGGGGCCGCAGGTGGCACGGAGGGGGCCGGGACAGAATGGGGAGGCGAGGGAGAGGGCGGAATAACTGGAGTAGGGCCACACCCCCAGCAACCACCCTCCTCGCCTGTTGAGGATGAGCCGCTGAATGTGGAGAGGGACTCGGCGGAGGAGGACGCCGCCGGGGACGCACCGGAGCAGAACCAGAATAACAACAACCAGAACCCAGTCCAGGGGACAAGCAAGGCCGAGCAGGAGGCCCTCAAGCCAGAGGAAAATAGTAGTGGTATTGGGGCGTCTGAGGCTGGAGCTAGCAGCAGTACGGACAGCCAGGCTCAGGAGGACATGTTTGACTCATGGAGCACAGAGGACCGGGAGAAGCTGCTGCTCTGCGCCGCCAAGATTTTCCAGATCCAGTTCCCACTGTACACGGCTTACAAACACAACACACACCCCACAATAGAGGTAATGGAATGACACACCCTGATACAACACAATACATACCCAAACCCCACTGTAGAGGTAAACACATAACATGGTTCCCCCCTACACAGCACCCACCCCACCAAAGCATTAATGGTTTAATACGTACCCACAACACACACTGCACCATAGAGGTAAAAGCGTAACATGCGCCCATACATACAACTCTATTATGGAATCAGTATTTGTCTCCATGGGGTACTTAATACTTGACAATGACATTGGTGTCATCCTGTTGTTCCATGTTCTCTAACATTTCTCAGTATACAATATAGTCGTCATACTTTCTTTTTGTTTCCTTTTTCCAGGACATCTCTGCTCATGAAAGCAATATCCTCGGCTCCTTCTGCGACATGAACGTAAGGAAAACGCAATACTCAATCTGCCTGATTGTCGCTTTGTGTCGGTTCTAACTCTTTACAGCAACATCTACGTCTCTCAAATGGCACCCTATTCCCTTTTTAGAGTGCACTTCTTTTGACCCGGGCCCGTATGGCTCTGGTCAAAAGTACTGCACTATATAGGGAATAGGGCGCCACTTGGGATGCATCCCATGCCTTAATGTCTGGGCTGCCTGTTTGACTAATCGCCAATCTCGTCCTCTCTCCTCTCTCCTGTGGTCATGTTACTCATCTTAGTGATTTATGACATCTTGGCTCTATTTATATTTTATTGGGAAGCTGCATGAAAAGTGGCATGCCCAGAACCCAACAGCTATGTCAGGACTGGGAGTGTAGGGAGGCAGGACTCTGAACACTGTTCCCAGGTTGTTGTAATGGGTTTTCACTCGATGAGGTTTGGTGTAGATTTGGTTAACAATGGGTCCTAGAATAGTTCTCCCTCGGGGGTCCAATTACAAATGTTTCCTTTAGGACTAGGGGAGACAGAGGGAGAAGGCTCTCTAAACACTGATCTCAGGTCCCTCTTGTGGTTTTCAGGCCAACGTACACATGAGGTGTGAAATGTGTCTGCAGTATATTTTATTTACTGCAGTTTTTATTAAATTGAGGCTCATTTCCACTTCCAAGTACTGTCGATCTTTCCCCGGAGTACAATAATTTGTCTCAGGCTAATTTAATAACTGCTTGACTGGGCAGAATGACAGATTTGTACCTTGTCAGCTCGGGGATTTGAACTTGCAACCTTTCGGTTACTAGTTCAACGCTCTAACCACTAGGCTACCCTGCTGCCGGGGCGGCATGTACATGCCCTTAACCAACAATGCGGTTTTAAAGTATTTACTCATGAGTAAAAAAAAAAATGTATAGAAAAATTAACATAATAAAAGAATAGGCTATATACAGGGGGTACCGGTACAGAGTCAGTGTGCGGGGGCACAGGTTAGTTGAGGTAATATGTACAGTACCAGTTTGGACACACCTACTCATTCCAGGGTTTTTCTGAATTTTTACTATCTATTTTCTACATTGTTGGAAAATAGGGAAGACATGAACAGGTCTGACTTCCTCCTTATAGATTCTCATCGGTGTTGATCAGGCCTACCACTGTTGTGTCGTCAGCGAACTTGATGGTTTTGGAGTAGTGCTTGACCATGCAGTCAGGGGTGAACAAGGAGTACAGAAGGGGACTGAGGACGCACCCCTAAGGGGCCCCCGTATTGAGGATCAGCGTGGCAGATATGTTGTTACCCACCCTTACCACCTGGGGGCGGCCCGTCAGGAAGTCCAGGATCCAGTTGCAGAGGGAGGGGTTTCGTCCCAGAATCCTTAGCTTATTGATGAGCTTTGTGGGTACTATGGTGTTGAACGCTGAGCTGTAGTCAATAAATAGCATTCTCATGTAGGTTTTCCTTTTTTTTCCAGGTGTGAAAGGATGTATTGGGGCGTTATGCAAATTGGAGTGGGTCTAGGATTTCTAGGATAATGGTGTTGGCTGTGAGCCATGACCCACCTTTTAAAGCACTTCATGGCTACAGACGTGAGTGCTACAGGTCGGTAGGCATTTAGGCAGGTTACCTTAGTTTTCTTGGGCACAGGGACTATGGTGGTCTCCTTGAAACATGTTGGTATTACAGACTCAGAAAAGGAGAGGTTGAAAATGTCATTGAAGACACTTGCCCGTGGGTCCGCTCATGTTCTTAATTAGTACACGTTCTTAGTACATGTCCTTGAGGCCAGATTAATGTTGACCCGTTTAAAGGTCTTACTCACATCGGCTATGGAGAGCGTGATCACACATTCGTCCAGAACAGCTGGTGCTCTCAAGCATGCTTCAGTGCTGCTTGCCTCGAAGCGAGCATATAAGTAATTAATCTCATCTGATAGGCTCCTGTCACTGGGCAGCTTGCGGCTCTGCTTCCGTTTGTCGTCTGTAATAGTTTGCCAGCCCTGCCACATCCGTCGGAGGGCATAGCGGGATTTCTTATAAGCGTCTTTAGCTCATTGCGGATATTGCCTGTAATCCATGGCTTCTGGTTGGAGTATGTACGTACGGCCACTGCGGTAAAGACGTCATCGATACACTTATTGATGAAGCTCCCTACTTATCTGGCACACCAGGCAGGCTTAAGCAAATGCTCAAAGATTTCATATACTATGTACCCAGCTCTGGTCTGCGTACTCTGTCCTGAATAGGCTGTAAAAAAAGCAAAAAAGCCATAATCTCTTCTTCTTCATGAGATGGTGTGAAAGAACTAGACAAGTGAAAGCAAATTCCCAGTATACATCCATCCACCATATTGCTTTCAATCTATAGTTCTGATAACCAAAAGGAGATGAGGGTATGAAACCACTTGAAACCATTGAGTTGCACCAATCACGCTAGTCTCTTCCACTATGATTTGCGATACGAAGCCAAAGTTAGTTTTCCACTTCCGTGTGGACAATAAAGTTGCATTGACCTTGTTTTTCCCCGTGACCAGGATGTGGAGGTCCCCTTGCATTTGCTGCGCTATGTTTGCCTGTTCTGTGGCAAGCACGGCCTGTCGCTCATGAAGGACTGCTTTGAGTCAGGCACGCCGGAGAGCCTGCCCTTCCCCATCGCCCACGCCTTCATCACCATCGTCTCCAATGTGAGTAAGAGTTGATCCCAAAATGGCACCACAGGCCACTTGGCAGCCACCCAACAAATTAATCCAGCCGCCCAACAAATTAATCCAGCCACCCAACATTGCAGCCCAACCCAACCGCCTAATATTTAGCCACCCAATCCTGGACATATTTACCACTACCTCCAGATGCTGTTTCAGCTCCATATGCAGATGTTCTTGATGCAGTTTCTATGTTATAGCACCGCTGTTTCATTTGTGAATGCTCTCTCCGTCAGTTTTCACTGCAATTAATCAGTTGTCAGCCAGCTCTGTTAAAGTGGCATCCATTTTTAGGTTTTCCACTGCTACTCACACATCTCAAGGGATGTCAGTCTGATTCCAATTCTGTTTGTTCTCTCCACACACACACACACAGATCCGAATATGGTTGCACATTCCCGCCGTCATGCAGCACATCATACCGTTCCGCACGTATGTAATACGGTAAGTTCACGCACTCCATATCAATGAAACTCTTTTGGTGACATCTCTATTTACTTCAGAGTAAAGAGGATAATTAAGTCTTCACTTAGTTTCTCACCACCAGTGAGTTTTCACTAGTGCCTTGAAATCCCTATTTAGGCATGTGTCAATACAGATTGAATCACAAATCTTTTATTGAATATATCGGTTAATGTTAGTCATGCCGTTTTCCCCATATCAAATACAGCTCTATACAATACGGCATCCCATACTTCTGCGTAGTGCTTTTTTTCCCTGCAGTCATTGTAAGAGAATAAGAAAATGGGGCGGAGAGAGGAGAGTTGCTGTTGCAGTCGGAGCCCCTCTCGTCAGAAATGGCCCAAGGGGCTGTTTGAGATGCATATTGAATTTGTATACACAGTGCGGTGTTGTTCAACTCGCCCGCCACTTTCCAACACACAATCAAACTCACTTGATAGAGATGCTCCCCTGAATATTGGATGTAGTATTAGGGGGACATTATGCAAATGGTGTAATCCAGCATATTGGCAGTCGATTAGCATAAATCTAGGATGAATTAAGTGGATGCTCTTACAAAGCAAGCATATTTTTGTATTTGAGTTGAATTTCAAAATTCGGTCAGATACTTGACTGTATATATATTTTCTGGATGGAAAGCAATTGCAGCTGAGAGCCCTCTCTTGCTGTGCCACCAACTGGTGTTGCTAGGAAGAGCTTCCCTCGCCATGGTAACAGTGGCCAGTACTCCAGTCAGCTTCTCCTCATATGACCTTGGAGCAGCCAGACATCTCGCAGGCCTCGTCATACCTCTGTCATGTGACCTGGGTGGGCTGGTTTAACTGGTCCTGATGTCCAAATGGAACATTCCTTATTCATTTTGATCCTTAGTCGACGAAGAATGATGAAATGTGAATTTATGACTCCAGTGCATTGACACCTTATAGCGTATCACTCCTTCCTCCTGAATTGAGCAAAATGTTTGTTTTTCTCAGAAGTTATTAAAAAGATACATACTGTATCTTATTGATCACAAAGACTTGATTCTCATTGGAGCCAATTATTGTCACAGTTCTCCTCATCTGAGTGTTGCAGCCAGCCTCGATAGATGCCCCACACTTAGTCCTGACTGTTTAGTCCCATTTGTCCAGTCATTATGTCCAACCTGTCTACCATGTCTTCTACTTTTTAAAACTAAACAGAACAAAATTAAAAGTATTTCCTAATGAAGAAACTTCCTGTTTTAAACAAAGTTAACTCAATTCACAAGTAACTTCTTTCCAAATGTGTCCCTCCCCAGGTACCTGTGCAAGCTGTCGGACCAGGAGCTGCGTCAGAGCGCTGCACGCAACATGGCCGACCTGATGTGGAGCACGGTGAAGGAGCCGCTGGACAGCGCACTGTGCTTCGACAAGGAGAGCCTGGACCTGGCCTTCAAGTACTTCATGTCCCCCACGCTCACCATGAGGCTGGCCGGCCTCAGCCAAATCACGGTGAGACTCGCACACTGCCGTGTTGCTTGCTCTTTGGGAGGAGTCTAGGCCGGGTTACTGTGAAGCACGTTGTGGCAGCTGTTTTGTTTTTGACACAGGTGTACATTGTTAAAGCTTCACTAGGACTTTCAGTTTAATGTATCTTAAGACTTTTACACACGGGTCAATAACTCAATAAATGAAGTACACTGGTGTGTACATGCATACATTCATTACATTTTTACAACTCGTTTTCTCCCCACAGAATCAGCTCCACACCTTCAACGATGTCTGTAATAATGAGTCTCTGGTGTCCGACACGGAAACGTAAGTCAATTGATTAGATTTTTTACAATGAAACTCAAGTCAGTTGTGTCGATTTTTACAATGAAACGTAAGTCCATTGAGTTGATTTAGCACTGCGTCACGGACCGTAAAAGCAGCGTACCTCAAACTGTCCCTCCAGGTCAATAGCAAAGGAACTAGCTGACTGGCTAATCAACAACAATGTGGTGGAGCACATATTTGGACCAAATTTGCACATAGAGGTGAGTTTTCCCATTCCAAGTAGTTCTTACACCAATTCGATACATTTTTATGGGCAATCTGTGTTTTAACTCCCCTGTTATAATGCAGAGTTTGTGTTTGTGCCTCTTTGTTGTCGTTCCAGATAATTAAGCAGTGCCAAGTGATCCTGAACTTCCTTGCCGCAGAGGGCAGGCTCAGCACCCAGCATGTGGACTGCATCTGGGCCGCAGCTCAGGTAACTATGTCCTAAACACCAGGGGCCGCATGTATATAGATTTTCAGCGTAGAAATGCGGATTTGTAGGATACATTTAGCCTCTAATCAAATTGAGGGACCTAATCTTAGAGCGGCACTCCTACTCTGAATTTGTATGCATATTTTTAACTTATTTTTCTTTACTGTATTCTACCAATTAGTTTGGCTATCATAATCCATTTATTTATTTTTTGTTCTTTTCCATTGAAGTTCTCCTTGACCCTGCCTCTCTATCTGTTCTCCCCATGTAGCTGAAGCACTGTAGCCGTTACATCCACGACCTGTTCCCCTCGCTCATCAAGAACCTGGACCCGGTGCCGCTGCGCCACGTCCTCAACCTGGTGTCCGGCCTGCACCCCAGCGCGCACACTGAACAGGTACACACCACACACCATAAGTGCCCAATGGTAGTTGATGCTATTCTACTAATTACCTAGATCCGGGAAGATGCCAGTATCGCGATACTAGTTAGTATTGTGGCAAGGAAACACAACACTAAGCAAATTTAGGCCACGGCAAGGAGTGGATAATCAAATGTCGAGTGTGATTTGATCTAAATATCACCAGCTCCCCCCGCAGCTACTTGTCCAAGCCTCCCCAGCTTCTCCTTCACCCAAATCCAGATAGCAGATGTTCTGAAAGAGCTGCAAAACCTCGACCTGTACAAATCAGCTGGGCTAGACAATTTGAACCCTCTTTCTAAAATTATGCGTCATTGTTGCAACCCCCTATTACTAGTCTGTTTAACCTCTTTCATATCGTCCCGAGATTCCTAAAGATTGGAAAGCTGCCGCGGTCATCCCCTTCTTCAAAGGGGGACACACTCTAGACTCAGACTGTTAGACTTGTATCCATCCTGCCCTCCCTTTTCTAGTCTTCGAAAGCCAAGTTAACAAACAGATCACTGACCATTTCGAATCCCACCGTACTTTCCCCGGTGTGCAACACCTCAGCCATGCTCAAGGTACTAAACGATATCGTAACTTCCATCGATAAAAGACAGTACTGTGCAGCAGTCTTCATCAACCTGGCCAAGGCTTTCGGCTCTGTCAATCACTGTATTCTTATCGGCAGACTCAACAGCCTTGGTTTTTCAAATGACTGCCTCGCCTGGTTCACCAACTACTTTTCAGAGTACAGTGTGTCAAATCGGAGGGCCTGTTGTCCAGACCTCTGGCAGTCTCTATGGGGGTGCCACAGGGTTCAATTCTCGGGCCGACTCTTTTCTCTGTATATATCAACGATGTCCCTCTTGATTCCTTGATCCACCTCTACGCGGACGACATCATTCTGTATACATCTGACTTTTCTTTGGACACTGTATTAACAAACCTCCAAACAAGCTTCAATGCCATACAACACTCCTTCCGTGTCCCCCAACTGCTCTTAAATGCTTGTAAAACGAAACGCATTCTCTTGAACCGATCGCTGCCCGCACCTGCCCACCCGTCCAGCATCACTACTCTGGACGGTTCTGACTTAGAATATGTGGACAACTACAAATACCTAGGTGTCTGGCTAGACTGTAAACTCTCCTTCCAGACTCATATTAAGCATCTCCAATCCAAAATTAAATCTCGAATCGGCTTCCTATTTCACAACAAAGCCTCCTTCACTCACGCTGCCAAACATACCCTCGTAAAACTGACTATCCTACCGATCCTCGACTTCGCTGATGTCATTTACAAAATAGCCTTTAACACTCTACTCACCAAATTGGATGCAGTCTATCACAGTGCCATCCGTTTTGTCACCAAAGCCCCATATACCACCCACCACTGCGACCTGTATGCTCTCGTCGGCCAGGCCCTCGCTTCATATTCGTCGCCAAACCCAATGGCTCCAGGTCATCAATAAGTCTTTGCTAGGTTAAGCTCCGCCTTATCTCAGCTCACTGGTCACCATAGCAACAACGACCCGTAGCACGCTCTCCAGCAGGTATATCTCAAGGGTCATCCCCAAAGCCAACACCTACTTTGTCTGCCTTTCCTTCCAGTTCTCTGCTGCCAATGAATTGCAAAAATCGCTGAAGTTGGAGACATATCTCCCTCACTAACTTTAAGCATCAGCTATCTGAGCAGCTTAGCGATCGCTGCAGCTGTACACAGCCCATCTGTAAATAGCCCATCCAATCTACCTACCTCATCCCCATACTGTTTTTATTTACTTTGTTTTGCCTTTTTGCACACCGGTATTTCTACTTGCAGATCTATCACTCCAGTGTTAATTTGCTAAATTGTAATTACTTCGCTACTATGGCCTATTTATTGCCCTACCTCTTTACTCCATTTGCACACACTGTATATCGATGTTTCTATTGTGTTATTGACTGTACTTTTGTTTATCCCACGTGTAACTCTGTCGCTTTGCTTTATCTTGGCCAGGTCGTAGTTGTAAATGAGAACTTGTTCTCAACTGGCCTACCTGGTGAAATACAAAAATAAAAAGACTTTGATAAGGAGCTTTATAGTCACATACACCTAGTCTAACTAACAGAGCTGCTCTTTGTCTTGGTCACCTGCCCACCATAAAGATCCTATAATTGTGATTCTGTATGTAATTCTATGCTGCTCCCCCAGACCCTATACCTGGCCTCCATGCTGATCAAGGCTCTGTGGAACAACGCCCTGTCCGCAAAGGCCCAGCTCTCCAAGCAGAGCTCCTTCGCCTCGCTGCTCAACACCAGCGTCCCCATGGGCAACAAGAAAGGTACGATGGTTGTGTTTGTGTCTGTGTATTTCAAGGGATATACCTTTTGTTTGATCAGTGGTAGTCAACAACTCCGGTGCATGTTTTTGGTCCAGCGCTAATTAAGGTGTTGAATCGAATGTTTTAGTGCTGGGATGGAACAAAAGTCTTGAACACCTTTTTAGATACCAGTAACCATGGTTTACCACTTGCTTAGATAAATATGCTCTTAAACATATCTGCTGTATATAGACTACCTTATGTTTTGTGAGATGCGGAATCTGATGCATCAAGCCTCTGCTTCTCGTCTCGACCCAGGCTCCCCAGCGGCCAGCCCGGACAGCAGTGACAACAGTGACACTCACCACAGCGGCGGTAGCGACATGGAGATGGACGAGCAGATGATGGGCGGCAGCAAACGGGGCCAGCAGAGACTCTCTGACACGGAGGTTAGTAGCACTCCAGTACCCTTTTCACACCATCTAGCTAGAGAAACAAGTGATGCACGTTCTCAATACATTTAATGGGAATTGTTGTTACTTTCCAGCGCTGTTCAGAAATCCACGCCATGTTTATTTTGTTTGCCTAGCCACTGTCCCCAATAGCTAACTTTTTAGACTTTTTATCCAAAAGCTAATCTAAGTCAATATCCCCGTCTCGTGGTTCTGATGTATGGCCGGTTTAACTGGAACTGATTTAGTCTCCTCTCTCCGCCCCGTCCAGGAGTCGATGCAGGGCAGCTCGGACGAGACGGCCAACAGCATGGAGGAGGGCAGCAGTGGGCCCGGCAGCAGCAGTGGCCACAGCGAGGGCTCCAGCAACGAGGCGGGCTCCAGCCGTGCCAGCCAGTCAGCGGGAAGCCCAGGCAGTGAGCTGCACTCTGATGACATGGCTGACAGCGAGGTCCTCAAGGAGGAGGAGGAGGAGGAAGATGACGAAGATGAGGACGACGAAGAGGACGACGAAGAGGATGAAGAGGGGAACAACCGGGGAGTAGCGGCCGAGGGCAGCCCGCAGAAGCAGCCCCGGGACCAGCCGGAGGTCAGGAAGCGGAAAGCGGGCGAGGCGCTGGTGGAGGAGCATGGCGACAGGGCCGAGAGAGGGGCAGGAGACGGACCAAAACCCAAATGTTTGCCCTTTAACCCCGAGGCAGCCGTCGGCATGGTAACGGCTGCGGTATCGATGGAGGGCCGCATGAGGATGCTGGACGCCTGCTCGGCCCGGCCTGATGGGCCCGAACAACAACATTCAGAGATGGGAGGCCCCTCATCCCAAATGGCCCCTGGCCCCCAGGAGCAGACCTGCCTGCCCTGCCCCGGGGACTTCCTGGGGGACGCCATGGGCAACGAGCTGTTCAACTGCCGACATTTCATCGGGCCCCACAACCACCACCATCACCACCACCACGAAGGGTAAGACTATCACCATCTCTTTTTGCTTTCTTTACGCTAACCTGTTATCTTCTTTATATCTCCTCTTTCACAATGTTCTATGTTCGTCAAATTTGACTCGGGAGATGAGGTTCTTTTTAAGGCTTCTTTCGACTACAGACCCCAACCAAGACGAACTGTCCGTGGCCGATTCTACATGTTGAATCAGGACCAACTACTAGCAATTATGTCGGCGTCCAAATGAGTCTAGACACCATCTATAGACAGTTGAGTTGCCTGTAGTTGCATAGATGTGTAGAAGTGTCCAGTCAATCATTTCTACATTTGTCATGAGGAACTAGATGTACACTGAGTGTACAAAACATTAGGAACACCTTCATAATATTGAGTTACACCTCGTTTTGCCCTCAGAACAGCCTCAATTCGTTGGGGCATGGACTCTACAAGGGGTCGAAAGCGTTCCACAGGGATGCTGGCCCATGTTGACTCCAATGCTTCGCACAGTTGTGTCAAGTTGCCTGGATGTCTTTTGAGTGGTGGACCAATCTTGATACACACGGGCAACTGTTGAGCGTGTGAAACCCAGCGGCGTTGCAGTGCTTGACACACTCAACGCGGTGCGCCTGGCACCTACCATACCCCATTCAAAGGCACTTAAATGTTTTGTCTTGCCCATTCACCCTCTGAATGGCACACATACACAATCCATGTCTCAATTGTAAAAAAAAACTGTAACTCCTTCGCTACTATGGCCTATTGATTGCCTTACCACCTCACGTCATTTGCACACACTGCATATAGACTTAATTTTTTTCTATTGTGTTATTGGCTGTACGCTTGTTTATTCCATGTGTAACTCTGTGTTGTTGTTTGTGTCGCACTGCTTTGCTTTATTTTGGCCAGGTCGCAGCTGTAAATGAGAACTTGTTCTCAGCTTGCCTACCTGGTTAAATAAAGGTGAAATAAAAAATATTGTCTCTATAGGCTTCAAAATCCTTTAACCTGTCTCCTCCCTTTCATCGACACTGATTTGAAGTGGATTTAACAAGTGACATCAGTAATTGATCATAGTTTTCACCTCGATTCACCTGGTCAGTCTGTCATGGAAAGAGCCATGTTTTGTACATTCAGTGTAAATGTATTTGTTTTCCTTGCAACGTGAATCTTAGGCTTATTCAAGTGACAACAACATGCATTGCCCTTCTAACATTGAATCATCCACCAGGCACATGGCGGACGACATGCTGAGCGCAGACGACGTGTCCTGCAGCAGCTCCCAGATCAGCGCCAAGTCGGAGAAGAACATGGCCGACTTTGACGGTGAGGAGTCTGGCTGTGAGGAGGAGCTGGTGCAGATCAACTCGCACGCCGAGCTCAGCTCCCACTTGCAGCAGCACCTGCCCAACCTGGCCTCTATCTACCACGAGCACATGGTGCAAGGTAGGCTGCACTGCACGGTGCACCTAGGGTTGTGAATTGACTTCAATTTACCCCAAAATTCCCAGGTTTCCCAGAAATCGTGGCTGGAAAATTCACAGAATACCGCACTCGCGGAACGGTTCACCCACTTATTGCACACCAATAACGGGCCTCAGTTTACAGCGGCACGAATCATGTAGTTATGGTTCTACTAATCGTCTGGATGGACCAATCCAGTCAAACGCTTTCACCATCAGTTAATCCCGTGTAGCTCAAGTGGTAGAGCATGGCACTTTTATTTTTTTTTTTAAATTTGAACCTTTATTTAACTAGGCAAGTCAGTTAAGAATACATTCTTATTTACAATGACGGCCTACCAGGGAACAGTGGGTTAACTGCCTTGTTCAGGGGCAGAACGACAGCTTTGGCATTTGATGCAACAACCTTTGGGTTACAGGCCCCAACGCTCTAACCGCTAGGCAACCTGCCGCCAATGGCTTGCAACGCCAGGGTTATGGGTTCGATTCCCACGGTGTATGTATGCACTCACTACTGCTCTGGATAAGAGCGTCTGCTAAATAATAAAAAATCATCTTCTACCTGTAAGTGTGACCGTCTGGGCGTTCCATATGGCTGCTTTCTTATTGCCATTCTTAGTGTCACTCGATTTGTTGTTATCCTTGCCACATTTTAGCATGATATTTTAGCTTGACATTTTAGCACTTCAGTAAATCTTTACTGAACCTTTTTTTATGGCTCTCTTTTTCACCAGCGGCTGTGTTTTATTCCTCTGCAGGCCCGCAGGTCCACAAGCACCAGTACTCTGGCAACGCCGTGACTGACATCAACCTGGACAACGTGTGCAAGAAGGGCAACACGCTGCTCTGGGACCTGGTGCAGGATGAGGACGCGGTAAGAACCGTGACACTGGATTACACCGTGCACTAAGAAAGCATTCTGGTAGCGACTTTCTTGCTGTGCAAAAGCATGTAGCATGTTTGTAGTCAGACAGCCTTGAAGCCTCGCGGCATAGAAGCAGAGTTTGAGTTCCCAGAAACAAGTGACACCTTTTTGTTGTCTAAATGTTCACCGAATAAAAATACATTTAAAAAAAGTCTGCTTTTCCAACCCATTTTTAACCTCTACGTGATCGGTGTCCCTATACCAGGACAGTTGATGCTAACGTGCGCTAATGTGACTACAATGATGTAATGGCCAACTTTCCAGGACATAGACATGTCTTATATGGGCAGAAAGCTTAAGTTCTTGTTAATCTAACTGGGCAGGGGGGAGTAGGAGTAGTGTCCTATCTTTAATTAACTCTGTCGATAGTTTTGACACATAAGGTCCATGATAACTAGCAAATGTGCCCACTCTATAGTCAACAGCTCGCAAATACAATGCGAGAATTTATATTTGGTTATAGGCAGCCAATCACCGATCATCATGTCACCAGCATACAAATGAAGACCCTTGATAATTATTGGATAGGAGCATCAAGCTCATTACTGTCAACTTTCACCACCCTGTGAAGTTCATTATAAATGATTCATCTGGAGCTTAATAAACTGCTTAAACATGCTTTTTCAAGTTGTAGTGACAAGACCACGCACAGCGTCGCATGACTGTAAATATCTCAGTCATGGTTAGTCTATCAGTAATTGTGCAATTTGCAATGTAATTTGTTGCATATTCTAATCAACGACCAAAAAAAGTATCCACTCTTGTCTCGACAATTTGACAGTTAAATTTAAAAAAAAAAATTAAAAAAATTAACCTTTTATTTTACTAGGCAAGTCAGTTAAGAACAAATTCTTATTTTCAATGACGGCCTTGGAACAGTGGGTTAACTGCCTGTTCAGGGGCAGAACGACAGATTTGTACCTTGTCAGCTCGGGGATTCAACCTTTCCGTTACTAGTCCAACACTCTAACCACTAAGCTACCCTGCCGTCCCAGGCCTGTTATGCGTTTTCAACGGGTACTTTACTCGGATAAAAATGGTTGGATGGAAACCTGGTTACTGTGTGGAAAACACGTTTTGTCAGCTCCTAAATATACTCAACATATTAGGAGAAAGCGTCACTTCCTCCTTCAGGTTTCGAGGAGCAGCTCATTTATTATTGAGGTTAGTTATCGCTATTAATTTAGGATCTGTTGTGATATTCTGAAGTCTAGAAAGAGGTGCGAGTGACCTTTCTCCGCTCTTCCCTGTTCCGTCAGATCCACCTGTCGGAGGGCCTGATCAACGAGGCGGAGAAGCTCCTGTGCTCTCTGGTGTGCTGGTTCACCGACCGTCAGATCCGCATGCGCTTCATCGAGGGTTGCCTGGAGAACCTAGCCCACCACAGGTGTGTGCGTATATATATATGAGTGTGTATGTCTGTGTGAACAACATGGCTCTGAAATGAATTGGTGTCAAATGTATTATCCCTTCGTGGGCTAGCTATTATGTGAAAGTTGTTTTTTGACTCCATGCTTCTCTCTCCCACAGATCTGTGGTCGTCTCCCTGCGCCTCCTTCCCAAACTGTTCGGCACTTTTCAGCAGTTCGGCTCTAGCTACGACACCCACTGGATCACCATGTAAGCATCGCACCCTCAGCGTGATTAGAACAGACAAACGTTGTCCATTACATGGCATCACAGAATAACATTGGCAATGCAACAGATTTGCACATATTGGACATGTTGTGACCATAACTTTGTGACAATAACTACTGTTTTTGTGACATTTGGAATGTTCGTAAATTCACGTTGGACTGCCGGTCAGGGCGTTCGTAAATTCAGAGTGTTTTGCACTCGGAGCGTTCAGAGCGCACACTGGACGCTCTGGCCGAGGAATAGGGTTGATCTGAGCGTTCTCAGAAGTGTTCTCACACGGCAGTTAAGCACCCAATCTAACTGTCTAACGTTGGTTAGCTTGCAAGCTACTTCCAGACACAAATGCTAGAACACCTCACTCTGACCGTTTTACTCTCCCGAGCAGAGCTGTTGGTGACTGTAACTGTGCTGCTGGCTACAGTTTACTTCCGTTTGTTTTGCAGACGTTTACTTACACCGGCCATATTCAACGGCCGTTATCAGTTGTTCTGCGCTCTGCTTACACTCGGGCGAGAGTGCTCCGAAATCGGAGCAGATAATGAATTTCCGAACTTCCGGGTCTTTCAGGTGGGCGGAGAAGGAGCTGCACATGATGAAGCTGTTCTTTGAGAACCTGCTGCACTACATCCAGGAAGTTCGAGAGCAGAGGCACAAGTTTGCCCTGTGAGTAACTCACCCGTTCTCTCCACTACCCTACCCACTCCCCCATTGACATTATTGACTTTGCCTTGTAACTATACAACGGTAACAGTCTTATTACTGTGGAGTATGGCAACATATTTGGTAACACAGCATGTATTGTAGGTACACCAATGTAACTGCAGCTTATTAAGCCGACCAGTCTCGCTGCAGTGCGTTTCTGGTGTGCAATGGCTGCGGACCGTGACTCTGTGGTTGTGTATGTGGCCAGCTCGGGAGGTGCTGGTTGCTTTAAGGGACCGCCGGGACAAAACGACACGTGCATGTTTTGTCCTGACAGAACCACAGAGAGCGTGGCTAGTCTTTTTTTGATTTCCTTATTTGAAACGCATTGGAATGTACGTTCGAGTGATGTTGCAGTTCAAAAGGAAACGGAATAGTTCATTATTGAAATATGTTCTTTTGATTACTATGCGATCACAGGTATGGCCACAGTGCGGAAGTCCAAGTTCGCTTGCAGTTCCTGACCTGTGTCTTCTCCACACTGGGCTCCCCAGACCACTTCAGTAAGTCAACAGGGTCGTGTTCATTAGGCACCAAATGGCGCGAAACAGACTGAAACGGCGAGTGTTTCAGCCATGACGTGTCCAATAAGGAAGACTTATTCCAGCGTTCCGTTACATGACCCAGTCTTCACATACAGTCCAACAGAAACATTCCCTATCATTCTCTCCCTCTATGGCTGGCTGGCTACACCCTGGGAATGGAATTGGCCCTGGAGGAGATGTGCAACCTGCTGAGCTTCTCTCTCCTACAACAGAGACCACATTGTCCTCTGGCGTCTCCAGAGGGGTGACTGGATCTACCTAGCTAATTCACTCTGTTCATAGCTGTGTGTGTTACTTATGTGTATGCCTGTTTGTCGTGCCTGTGTGTGTGTGTATGTTTGTGTGACTTTTGTGTGCGTGTTTGCACGCTTTTGTGTATGCGTGAAGGGGAGCTAATATTTTTGATTTAGAGGTCGACTGGGAGACTCCCTGCAGTCTTATGGTGGCGCCCGATCAGGACACAGAAGGATTAATACTGCAGCCAATTTTCTCTGGGAACCATTTATATTGTGTGTATGTGAAAATGTGGAGGTGGTGTACATGACTATCTGCCTGTGTGGTTGTGTGCCTATTGTGGATCCAGTGTGGGAGTGATACGCTCATCTTCCCCTTTATAGTAGGAAGTGTGTGGTTGTGTACCAACGCTGACACCAGTTTAACTCCTCTCCCCAGCAGGGAATGTGTGCATATATAACAGCGGGGTATTTGTATATGAACACGCTAACAGCCTCTCCTCTCCCTCAGGACTGAGTCTAGAGCAGGTGGACATCCTGTGGCACTGCCTGGTGGAGGACGGAGAGTGTTACGACGACGCGCTGCACTGGTTCCTCAACCAGGTCCGCAGCAAAGACCAGCACGCCATGGGCATGGAGACCTACAAACACCTCTTCCTGGAAAAGGTACGACCGGATTGGACCATCTGGTCTTAGTGGGGAGGGGTGTTGGACAAGGGTCATTCCAACGTGGTCTGTGATGGCGAACCTGAGCTAAAAACCAATTAAACACATTGATAGCTAAAATCTGTAACAAACAAAAAAAGGGGTGGGGGGTGGGAGGAGGTTGACATTTAAAAAGTCCCAAAGTTGTCAATTCATTGTGAAAGGTCATTGAAAAGTGATTCACGAGACGGGGAAACAAATCGGAGAAGTTGCCCAAATCGTTGAAAAGCCTTGGCATTAAAAGCATTGGTCTTAAAGTCTCAGATTCTGTCATTGTAATACCGTTTGCCCTTCCTGTTTCCTCAGATGCCCCAGCTGAAGCCGGAGACCATCAGCATGACGGGCCTCAACCTCTTCCAGCATCTCTGTAACCTGGCCCGTCTGGCCACCAGCGCCTACGACAGTGGCTCCAACTGCGAGGTACACACACACACACACTTTATTTGAATCCACAAATCACATTACAGAGAAGGATTCAAACACACACACACACACACACACACACAGGGACAAACACACCCACCCGAGTACAGTTGGTCATACACACATACACTCTTATACACACACGGTTTGTGTCATCGGTGTTTGGTAACTTTCAGGCCCATCCATACCTCTCACTGAACCCTGCTGTCACCTTGTCAACGCTTGTCCATGACCTCTAACCTTTGACCACCTCCTCTGTAGCTGTGTGGCATGGACCAGCTGTGGGGCATCGCCCTCAGGGCCCAGTCCGCTGACATCAGCCGCGCTGCCATCCAGTACATCAACTCCTACTACATCAACGGTCAGTGGACCTTCAGTCGGTACACGGTTGAAGACTCCTAGTAGAATTTCTCCACCATAACACCCTTGTTTTATATTGCTGCAAAAAAGGAAGTGAAAAACCTGTCCGCAGCAGCACGTCCAGATCCAAAACATCCTACTTTATAGTTATTATTTTGAACGAGCGGTTTTAGACGTTTGCCTAGAAGCTCGGCTTATTGCAACGTGCCTATCAGGAGTCACCGCGATGACCTACTGATTTCCGATCTTGGCCGATATTGATTCTGCGGTTGCGTGTCCGTCTCCGTCCCCCAGCTGGTAAGACGGGCCTGGAGAAGGAGCAGGAGTTCATCAGTAAGTGCATGGAGAGCCTGATGATGACCTCGGCCAACCTGGAGAAGGACGCCCACTCCAGCCTCACCGTCATCGAGAGGGGCCTGCTCATGCTCAAGACCCACCTGGAGGCCTTCCGACGCAGGTTGGGAACTCACACACACAAATGCATGTACGCAAGCAGACGCACCGAAACTCTCTGACAGAGAAACACACACGCTCCTCATCTCCATCCTCTCAACCTGTCTACTTTAAGCCCTGAACCTCTAAACTTAACCAGCACACTGCTTATCATCAACTATATTTCCGCCTCGCCTAGTAGAGATCATCCCTGGACCTGGAGAGCTACAGGACAAGCTCTTGGTCCAGTTCTCCTGACCCATCCACCCTTCACCCAAACTTTTCCCCCCGACTCAACTCCCACGCTAATTTCAACCAGCACGAAGAACCGTGTCTCTCTTTGGCGCTCTCTCACTTTCTCTCTGCACCCCCAACACTCTTTGTCTCCCGCCCCCTCTCCAGGTTTGCGTACCACCTGCGTCAGTGGCAGATCGAGGGCACGGGCATCAGCAGCCACCTGAAGGCGCTGAGCGACAAGCAGTCTCTGCCACTGAGGATCGTGTGCCAGCCCGCCGGCCTGCCCGACAAGGTACCCAAGAAAGTACCCAGCATCTTGGTACTTAATTATTAACCCTTGGTCGCTTGGAAACACTCAAATGCTCTTGTTGCTGTTGTGTTCTGTGGTGTTAGGGAAAATCTACAGGCCACAATGTCAAAATGAATGGAAACGATTGGTGCAAGCTAATTTCATACTTTTATGGAGTAGAAGTGTTTGTTGTGATACTACTGTGAAGAATGCTGTGTTCTCATTCTTGATGTTTGTAAAGGATGTTCTAACACACTTTTTCTGTGTGTGCGCGTTTGTGTGTCTGTTTGGTCACTTGCCTTTGTGTGTGTGTGTGTGCGTGCGTCTGTCCCTTTCTGTCTGTGTGTGTGTTGCGTCTGTGTGTGTGTGTCTGTTTGGTCACTTGCCTTTGTGTGTGTGTGCGTGCGCCTGTCCCTTTCTGTCTGTGTGTGTGTTGCGTCTGTCTGTGTGTGTGTCTACGTTCCTACCTGTGTATGTGGTACCAGATGACCATCGAGATGTACCCCAGTGACCAGGTGGCAGACCTGCGGGCCGAGGTGACCCACTGGTACGAGAACCTGCAGAAGGAGCAGATGAACCAGCAGGCCCAGCTGCAGGAGTTTGGGCAGAGCAGCCGCCAGGGGGACTTCCCAGGTCTGTCACCTCTCACCTTTGACCCCTGATCCAGTGTGGCGGCAATACCAATGGAGAATCTCGATTGCTTTTCCTTGATTCCTCACATCCTCTCCTCGGCCTTTAAAAAAACAAAAAAACAATTGGATAATGAGTATGTGATTGGATGGGATCAAGGAAATGCAATTGAGATTCTCCCCAAGGCTGTTGCATCCTTCCCTTTTTGAAGCAATCACTGATCTCACCGTGTATTTTAGGGGTATTCAAACAGGGCCTGTGGTGTCAGTAGTCTTGAATTTAATTGAATTTAATTGAATCAATTTGTTTTTTGTTCCGAAGGGCAATTCTTATGTAGCGACTGGTTTCCTTACCCCCTCATTAGAAATGCACACTTCCTTCAGAGATCTATTGAGGTAATCACCTCAGAAGGAAGGATTACACCGTTTCTATGCCGTCCTTTCAGATCTGAGTCATGGTTTTTCACTAAAGGAATGGATCAGAAGCCGCTTTTAGTATTGGGTGTTTCGCCAGTGTGTGTTTCTAACGTGTGTGTGTGTGTGTGTGTTTCCGTCAGGTGGTTTGATGGGCCCGGTCAGAATGATCTCCTCTGGACATGAGCTCACCACGGACTACGATGAGAAGACCCTTCATGAGCTGGGCTTCAAAGACATGCAGGTAACTACCTACACACACTTGGCAGTCTGCACTTAGGCGTACATATTCGCCCGGGGATTTCAAACTGATCGCAGGTTATTAGGCATTGTGGCTTTTTGAAGGCCATTTCCGATTGAGCCGACCATGTGCAGCGTTTTACGTGAACGATATCTCTGCGAACGGGGGAACGTTGGCTTTCAAAGCCGCAATGCCTATAACACACGATTGGCCCCTTCAGCTATGGCACTCATGCCTCTCCCTCTCCTCATTTACAGATGGTGTTTGTCTCGCTGGGCGCCCCACGGCGGGAGCGTAAGGGCGAGGGGGTGCAGCTTCCGGCCTCGTGTCTCCCCCCGCCCCAGAAGGAGCACATCCCCATGCTACTGCTGCTCCAGGAGCCCCACCTCACCACCCTGTTCGACCTGCTGGAGATGCTGGCCTGTTTTAAGCCCCCCAGTGCCCTGGGAGACAGCCCCGAGGTGGGTCATGGAGTGTGCGTGTTGTGGGGGCATGGGTTTAGGGTTGTGTGTGAGGGTATGTGAGATGCCAGCCTGCTTTAAGCCCCCCCAGTGCCCTGGGAGACAGCCCCGAGGTGGGTCATGGAGTGTGCGTGTTGTGGGGGCATGGGTTTAGGGCTGTGTGAGGGGATGTTGAGGGTATGGGAGATGCTAGCCTGCTTTATGCCCCCCAGTGCTCTGTGAGAGGAGGCCCTTTACAGTCCAATGGTTTGTGTGTGTAGGTTGGGCAGAGACAAAGTGGGTTTGGCATGACGTGGTATGTGAGGGGTTGTATGTTGGGGAGGGAAGAGTCCCCTTTGGCATCTCCATCAAAAATGTGTGTGTGACGGAGTAGATATGTTTGGGGATGGGTTTCATTGTATATCTTGACATTTTTTTCGTCTATTAGATACCCTTGATAATATAGCTAAGGAAATAAGAATGTAACGGAGCGTTTGAAAAAGCAGCTTGGAAACAGCTACATAGAAACCAGACTTGAAATACTCTCCATCCGATTAAATGTGAAATAGTCTTTGAGCAAAAAGCCCTTCCAGAATATAAAGTAGGCTCTTCCTTCCAGGTGCATCATGCATAATGCATCACGACTGTTCAATGGTCTTCTGGCAGTCGTTTGATAGTCCAGCAAAACATACTGCATGGGGTGTGTCCCAAATGCCATCCCTATTCCCTTGATAGTGCACTCTATTTTGACCAGGGCTCTTATGTTCCGGTCGAAAGTAGTGCACTGTGTAGGGAATAAGTTACCATTTAGGACTCAGCTTCGGGTGTGTAATACATAGGATGTAAGGCGCTCATCTGTCAAAGTGTGTATTTTAGTCACAGCGGCGGGAGCCGTCTCGTTTTGAAACGCAAAGTCACCCGGCGCTCTGTGCTTTTTATAGTCTCTCCCTTCACAGGGACTCAGAGAGGGGTTATCCAGTGTGCTGTTTGTACGTCACTCGTTCTCTCTTTTGCATGCATTTATCTCACTCTATCACTCACTCACTCACTCTATCACTCACTCACTCACTCTATCACTCACTCACTCTATCACTCACTCACTCACTCTATCACTCACTCACTCACTCTATCACTCACTCACTCTATCACTCACTCACTCACTCTATCACTCACTCACTCACTCTATCACTCACTCACTCACTCTATCACTCACTCACTCTATCACTCACTCACCCACTCTATCACTCACTCACTCACTCTATCACTCACTCACTCACCTGACCAGAACATTAACACAATTACTTGAATCAAAATGAGGTATTGACTATAGTGTGTGCCTGCCTTCGGCTGTGTTTATAGTACTGCTCCAAGGCTGCTGCTCTGTGGTGTGTGTGTGTGTGGTGTGTATGGGTTCTGTCACTGTGACAGCAGAAAATAACGCGTTACAAATATCTAAATAAAGATTTATTTTTTTTACTATCCAGAACCTACGATGTGAGGAGCTGCATCTCCATGCTGAAAACCTGTCGAGGCGCGTCTGGGAGCTGCTCATGCTGCTGCCCACCTGCCCCAACATGCTGCTGGCCTTCCAGAACATCGCCGATGACACGGTACGTCACGCTCCCCTTACGCGCCGTCACTCTCCCCTTACACGCCGTCACGCTCCCCTTACACGCCGTCACGCTCCCCTTACACGCCGTCACGCTCCCCTTACGCGCCGTCACGCTCCCCTTACGCGCCGTCCCGCTCCCCTTACGCACCGTCCCGCTCCCCTTACGCGCCGTCCCGCTCCCCTTACGCGCCGTCCCGCTCCCCTTACGCGCCGTCACGCTCCCCTTACGCGCCGTCACGCTCCCCTTACGCGCCGTCCCGCTCCCCTTACGCGCCGTCACTCTCCCCTTACGCGCCGTCACACTCCCCTTACACGCCGTCACTCTCCCCAATACTGTTATGCCCCTGCTCATGCTGGCCTGCTGCTTATCCCTTTGCATCCTGCTCATTCGTTTCTGCTCGTATTTCGTAAACATTCCCAGGGCCCCAGGGGTATACATTTTCGTTTCAGCCCGTCACGCACACACCCCATTCAACATATCAAGGGCCTGCCAATTTAGTTGAGTTGTTCAATGTTCTGACCCACTTTGCTCGCCAATGAATGACAACATAAAGATATGCGTCCTGTCTCGTGTGTGTTCTCCGTCTGTCCGTAGGGAGGCGAGGGTCTGTGCTGGAAGGACCTGCTGAGGATCAAGAGCCCCCACAAGCTGCTGTACGCCCTGGAGATAATCGAGGCCCTGGGCAAGCCCAACCGACGCATCCACCGGGAGTCCACGGTACTACTGGGACTAATTATTTATATATATATATATATATACACTTTGTCACTCACACCTTTTTTTTCTCATTCATGAACACCCACATTCACACACATATGCACACCCTTGCTCTGCTCACTGATTCATTCACGCATATGAATGACCCCTGTGTTGTCTGTGTGTGTCCAGGGGAGCTACAGTGACCTGTACCCAGACTCTGACGACTCCAGCGAGGACCAGATAGAGAACAGTAAGAACTCTTGGAGCTGCAAGGTACGCCTCTTTTAAACTGACAACTCTCACACTGTACACACTTACACAAACCACTTATCTATCACGTTAACTCCATTTCCTGTTTTTTTTTTTTGTTGCTCTCTTCTTACAGTTTGTGTCGTCTGGAGGGCTTCAGTTGCTGTTAGAGATTTTCAACTCTGCCATTCTGGAGCCCAAGGACCAGGAGTCTTGGACAGTGGTGGGTGGATCAGAAACACATTATAATACGTGGGAGAAATGGAATAGAATGGGTTGTATAGATTAAACTAAATAAAGTTGAAGTCTCGGTACTCTACAGTCATATGACGAGTGGTAATGATTCTGTTAAAAAAATAACGCTTTATGAGGTGCCGACGATTTCCCATTTCAAAGTGGACAATCCTCAAATCCATATGAAAAACATGGGAGGGAATGAACAAGACAGAAATAAAACCATGTCCATCATTGTTTTTAAAAACAATGTTCTGTAGTTAGTGTTGAGTGTTAACACGGGTCACGTCTCTCTCGCTCTCCTTCAGTGGTTGTTGGACTGCCTGGCTTGCCTGCTTAAGCTCATCTGCCAATTTGCGGTGGACCCGGCCGACCTGGACCTAGCCTACCACGACGTCTTCTCCTGGTCGGGCCTCACCGACAGCCAGCGCAAAAGGGCCTGGCCTGGCAAGTCCCGCAAGTCCGCAGGCGACCACGGCAAGGGCCTGCACATCCCCCGCCTCACAGAGGTACACTGGTCCCTCAGCCTCACCCTTGTATTATTTTGTTTGACGTAACCAGGAAATACAGAAACGTGTAATAACCCAGGATTGAGCAACCAGTAACCATAAACCGTAAAAAATAAATCAATAAGACATTTTAATTTATATTTTTTTCAACTTAATTTCTGTAGTGAAGGCAACATTTCTGTAGAAAGTAGTAGAGAATGTCCTGCAGCATCTTTTTGTCTCCCCATCTATTTCCTCTTCTCTCCCTCTGAAGCAGTCTTCTATTGCCTCTTCTGTCCCTCTGAAGCAGTCTACTATTGCCCCTTCTGTCCCTCTGAAGCAGTCTACTATTGCCTCTTCTGTCCCTCTGAAGCAGTCTACTATTGCCTCTTCTCTCCCTCTGAAGCAGTCTTCTATTGCCTCTTCTGTCCCTCTGAAGCAGTCTACTATTGCCTCTTCTGTCCCTCTGAAGCAGTCTACTATTGCCTCTTCTCTCCCTCTGAAGCAGTCTTCTATTGCCTCTTCTGTCCCTCTGAAGCAGTCTACTATTGCCTCTTCTGTCCCTCTGAAGCAGTCTACTATTGCCTCTTCTGTCCCTCTGAAGCAGTCTACTATTGCCTCTTCTGTCCCTCTGAAGCAGTCTACTATTGCCTCTTCTGTCCCTCTGAAGCAGTCTTCTATTGCCTCTTCTCTCCCTCTGAAGCAGTCTTCTATTGCCTCTTCTCTCCCTCTGAAGCAGTCTTCTATTGCCTCTTCTCTCCCTCTGAAGCAGTCTTCTATTGCCTCTTCTCTCCCTCTGAAGCAGTCTTCTATTGCCTCTTCTCTCCCTCTGAAGCAGTCTTCTATTGCCTCTTCTCTCCCTCTGAAGCAGTCTTCTATTGCCCACAGCTATTTTGTGTCTCTGTACTTCCTTCCCTGTGGTGTCTTGGCCTCTACATGAACTTCAAAACTATGCCCGTGGGTAAAATTATTTGTATCTTAAATACTTGATGTACTTGATTTTTAATTTTTTTTTCATGTCAGGTTTTCCTGGGCCTTGTCCAAGGCACCAACCTGATCCAGCGCTTGATCAACGTGGCCTACACATACGATAACCTAGCACACAGGTGAGAGAACACCGAAGACGAGGCCTGTGTTTCCGTTGTGACACTACCCACTAGCGTGCTATGTAGTACTTAACTACTAAGTATGTTTGGTGTGGCTCAATGTATGTGGTCACACTCTCCATGCCGAGAAAGGCTTTTGAATTTGAAGGAAGGCATTCATTGTAAGTTGTGTTGTCGTATGGACACGGGGCATCGGTGTGAAATTTTTGAAGTTGAGGTTTCCGTCAGCCTATCTTGACTTTGTTTACTTCCTGTTTCACCTGCAGAGTTTTGAAGGCCCAATCGGATCACCGGTCCCGCCATGAAGGTGAGCTACGTTTTACATATGCTTAAATGTTAATCAACATGAGAAATTATAAGCCACTTTTTTTTTTTTTTCACACAAACATTTTGCACTGAAAGTAGAGCTTTCATAGCCTCCTATCCATTCTTCTGTATGTGCTTAAGCACATTGTTCTTAGGAATGACACGTTAGACATGTGAAATGACAACGTTATTCCTATGTTCCAGTGACCCACTACTCCATGTGGCTGCTGGTGAGCTGGGCCCACTGCTGCTCTACGGTCAAGTCCGGTCTGGCCGACAGCGACCACCTCCACGACTGGCTCAGGAAGCTCACCCTGCTGGTCCCAGAGGTGAGATCTGGGGGAATAATGAGACACTGACCCCCCCCACCCCCTTCAGTTTGTTTCGGTGTAACATTTGTGGGTATTTCCATCCAAAAATATTGTCTCTATTTTGATGCCACCGGAATACTAACTATTCTGTGACCCAATCGATCCGTGTGACCTTGGTAACAACATCAAATAGAGGAAGGTGTTTAACGTGAGTGTGCCTTCTCAGACGGCGGTGCGTCACGAGGCGTGTAACGGCCTGTACAAGCTGTCCCTGTCGGGTCTGGAGGGAGGAGAGTCCATCAACAGGTCCTTTCTGCTGCTGGCTGCCTCCACGCTGCTCAAGTTCCTCCCCGATGCACAGGCCCTCAAACCACTGCGGGTGGGTACAGCACACATACACACTTGCGCGTATAGACAGATGCATATATATACACACACACACAAGCACAATTTGTTTTGTACTGTATACTGACTAAAACAAATGTGTTCGTTGTGGGTTATTCAATTCCTAGTTCACGTCAAGTTACACATGTCTAATATAAATGAAGGGGGCTCTGTAGCTGATGTGCTGTGTGGTCATGTGTTCAGGTGGAGGACTATGAAGAGGAGCCCGTGCTGAGGACGGGCTGCAAAGAGTACTTCTGGCTGCTGTGCAAGCTCATCGACAACATCCACGTCAAAGACGCCAGCCAAACCACTCTATTGGACCTGGATGCTTTAGCCAGACACCTGGCCGACTGCATACGGAGGTGAGTCCAAGATGAATCCAAGACCTGGTCTGCGTCTGAAACTGTGTCCTATTGCCTATTTAGTGCACTGCCTTTGGACCATGTGCCTGGGTTTTAATGTGTGATGGCTTGCGTTGTCCACGTTCCTTCTGGAGAATTAAGGCCAGCTCAGTTCAAATACAAGGGACAATATTGTTTTTTTAAAACCACTTCTACAATTAAAGTTTGCTTGCTCAAACATTGACCCGTCTCCCACTCCCCAGCCGCGAGATCCTGGACCAGCAGGACGGCGCCATCGAGGACGACGGCCTCACGGGCCTCCTGCGCCTCGCCACTAGCGTCCTCAAACACAAGCCCCCCTTCAAGTTCTCCCGAGAGGGCCAGGAGTTCCTGCGCGACGTCCACAACCTCCTCTTCCTCCTTCCCAGCCTGGCCGACCGCGCCCAGCCCAAGTGCAAGTCGCATGCGGCCCGCGCCGCCGCCTACGACCTCCTGGTGGAGACGGTGAAGGGCTCGGTGGAGAACTACAGGCTGCTTCACAACTGGGTCATGTCCCAGCACATGCAGAGTGAGAAGGACCTTTAAGAACGGTTGAAAATGCTACTAGGAATATTTGTCAATGAGAGTAATGCATTGGTAGGAGGGCCCAAGGGAATACAATGGCCATTGAATTAGACATTGTGCTGGCTGACAGAATCTGAAAATAGTTTCCGCCCCTAAACTGCGCCTAGCTGTTTTCTTTGGTGGGGTGCGGGGAGTAGAAATACTATATACGCTGGTTTTAAACAAACAGCCAAATAGCATCCCATTGAAGTCTGGCCTTCCTGTTGGTAATGTCTGCTCCATGGATTTCCATTACCGGATCAAATGAGTGAACCAAGTTGGTTTATTAAGGTTCAAAGTCGCTATGATTTAAGGTATTTGAGCATCATCAAACATAATCTTAGATCCGGTATATTTTATTAGGCCCCTGAACGATATTAATATTTGTGTTAATGTTAATTAAATTGACAGCCTCTCACGCCCCATACAAGTGGGACTACTGGCCCCACGACGACGTGCGTGCCGAGTGTCGCTTCGTGGGCCTCACTAACCTGGGGGCCACCTGCTACCTGGCCTCCACGATCCAACAGCTCTACATGATCCCTGAGGCACGCCAGGCCGTCTTCACTGCCAAGGTCAGTCCGCTAAATACTTTGCTCCTCTTATGCCCTCTCTTTGTTCTATCGTTCCTCTCTTGTTCTCCTTCTTGCTTTTCTTACGCCTCTGTTTTTTCCCCCTGTCTTGTTCTCTCGCTCTCTCTCCTCGCTCTATATTAGCGATTTGTAATGGATGATATTACTGTGGTTCCCTTTTCACAATGCTGTAGTTTGTATGGGGGCAATTTCACCACATCCACGCTTGGAAGATCCACGGCAGCCATTTTGCGCAGGAATGCTATTTCACTCCCTCTGCCACCCGGAAGAATGCTTTCGATGTTGATATTTGCGAATGTTGTTTGCTAATGAGAGTTGTGGTTTTTTTGTGTTTTTTTTCTTACCAGTACGCAGAGGAGATTAAGCACAAGACCACCTTGCTGGAACTCCAGAAGATGTTCACCTATCTCATGGTACGCAGCCGGTCTCTCTCTCTCTCAGCCCTCTGTCTCACACCCTTCTCATCTAGCTCCTCCGTCCACATGACAGGAACAAACTGACGTTGTCCCCGTGGAGACCCTGCTACTTCGATTTTGCTCCGCTCCTCCTTTCTTCCATTTTTACCCCCTCGCTCTCCATCCCTCGTTCCAGGAGAGCGAGAGGAAGGCGTACAACCCCCGCCCGTTCTGTAAGACCTACACCATGGACAAGCAGCCCTTGAACACGGGCGAGCAGAAGGACATGACCGAGTTCTTCACCGACCTCATCACCAAGATAGAGGAGATGTCCCAGGACCTGAAAAACACAGTGAAGACGCTCTTTGGAGGGGTCATCACCAACAATGTGGTCTCGCTGGTAAGAATCACTATACTCCTTTAGGTGTTTACCTGCTACCTTTCCCTAGTGCAAAAGAGTTGTGTAAAATGCAGAACTCATCATAAACCGCATTAAACCACACTGCTGGATTACGAGGTTTACTGTTTTTTTGTGCACTTTGCACTATTCCTTGGCACTACAAAAATTCACTACAAAATGTTGCCCTACATGCGTTTATTGCACTTGTGTGTGTGGCTTTACACATTCTCATTCAACTGATTTTCCCCATCCAACAGGACTGTGACCACGTGAGTCAGACAGCCGAGGAGTTCTACACGGTCAGGTGCCAGGTGGCCGACATGAAGAACATCTACGTAAGGACAACATCGCCATCAACATCGTTGACGTCGTTTAGAAGTGCAACCAAGTGTTATAGACTGGGGTTTACCTTCCAATCACACGTCGCAAATCTCATAGCACTGTAGTATCACACTGGCGCCCTTCTATTCAGCTTGGAATTCTTACTCTTGCAAATGGCAACTTCTCCTCAAGTCATCCTGTGTCGTACTCTGTTAGTCAGATGTATTTTCTATGCTCCTAATTCTAGTGGGCATATAGTACTGCTTGGCATGTTGCTAGAGACTTGTCTTCGTGTTTCCTCAGGAATCTCTGGACGAGGTGACCATCAAGGACACTCTGGAGGGGGACAACATGTACACCTGCTCCCAGTGTGGCAAGAAAGTACGCGCAGAGAAGAGGTGAGTCGACACGAACCTCATGAAGAGGACCCTGCTGGTTTCTACTGAAAATAAGCCAACTATCCTACACTGGCAGTCGTAGTTGTATACTTGACATTTTTGGAATGGTTGGCTGGTTTTCCACGAGTTGATGTTGGTTTTACCATTGGAAAAAATAACTTATTGACGTCTCTATTTTTTTTTGTGTTTGGTTTTTGTACAAGACCTGTGCTTATATTAATCTCCCTTCCCTTTCTCGATCCTCCTCCTTTCCAGGGCGTGCTTCAAGAAACTGCCTCGCATCCTGAGCTTCAACACCATGCGCTACACCTTCAACATGGTCACCATGATGAAGGAGAAGGTCAACACGCACTTCTCCTTCCCCCTGCGCCTCGACATGACCCCCTACACTGAGGACTTCCTCATGGCCAAGGGCGACAGGAAAGAGGGTACGCGTCACTTCCTGTTCCGACAGACCCCCCCCCCCAACTTCATGATTTGCTTCTCATAGGCCCTGTACGAAATTCACTTGTGTCACTGTACTAGTCGGTGTGTTTTGAAATCGGGTTGAGTAGCAATTTGCGGATAATTCCTTTTTCGTAGTCTGTAGAAAGACGACATGTGCTGGATAGAAAAACTAATATCTGAAAACAGTAATGTCTGCACCTCAAATGCTCCCCAGTGATTTATCGGCGATTTTAAGTTTTTATCCTCTTGGTATCTTCATCTATCGAGCCTATCAGAGGCTAGCTGGACCAATAATTGGAGGAATGGTTTGCTCATTGATGTGGTCCACTATGTCCTACTGCAGGTTTCCGGGAGGAGGGTGAGGCCAAGGTGGCAGAGAGCTACGAGTACGACCTCATCGGCGTCACTGTTCACACGGGCACGGCCGACGGCGGCCATTACTACAGTTTCATCCGAGACATCGTCAACCCGCACGCCTACAAGAATAACAAATGGTGAGGATTATCTCTGGCTCTAGTTTTGAAATCAGATCAGTGAGGAATTTTTTTAAGAGGTCTCATGTTATTGCCTTACGATACACTTTATTGTCCCTTTACATGGAGATTCATTCATGACACGCCTTTTGATATCTGGATGCTTTTGAATTTTAGGGAATACAACCGACTCTCATTAACGTAATTTGTTTGCTTTTCTCAGGTACCTATTCAACGATGCCGAGGTGAAGCCCTTTGACTCCGCCCAGTTAGCCTCCGAGTGCTTCGGTGGAGAGATGACGGTAAATCATTTTTTTTAAAGACAAAGCTCCAATGTTTTACTGTTAATTAATACCTTTAAATATGTAAATGTTTTGTCTCACCTACATATTTGTCTTTTAGACAAAAACGTATGACTCTGTCACCGACAAGTTCATGGACTTTTCCTTTGAGAAGGTCAGTTTCCTTGTAAATAATTTTCTAATGTTTAAATTTAGTTTAAAAAAACGATGGGTTTTAAAGTTGACAGTTTGTCCCGTGTCTCGCACTCCAGACCCACAGCGCCTACATGCTTTTCTACAAGAGAGTGGAGCTAGAGGAGGAAAATGGCAAGGACTTCAACTTTGACGTTTCTCCAGATCTACTTGAGGTACCCGGCTGGCCACAATCTCATAGCACTCTCCTTTCTCACATTCTTTATTCTCTCGTAACGTTGAAATACTTATTCTGTGTTTTTACTTTATTTTCTCTACTCAGTGGATTTGGCAAGACAACATGCAGTTTCTCCAGGACAAGAACATTTTCGAGCACACGTACTTTGGGTCAGTGACACATTTTTGTACTAGCCGTCAAGACCGTACCTTTTCTGAAGCTAGAATGCAGATGTGATATAATTGAGAGTTTATGTTAACAGTACTTTGCTTGTGTGCCCTTGACTTTACCTTGAAATGTATAACCAAATCAATTTTACTTATGAAATACTGTCTCAATTAAAGCTCATATGCAATCAAATGTGGTCTTGATCTATTAACAGTGCAAGTTATGTAGGATGTAGTGTTGCCTTGGTGGATCAACTGGTCTGAGATCAGTGTTGTGACTCTCTCTCCACTCTTACCTACAGGTTCATGTGGCAACTTTGCAGCAGCATCCCGAGCACTTTACCAGACCCCAAAGCCATCTCCCTCATGACTGCCAAGGTACGACCACACTCCACTAAAGCCTTATTCTCAACCGTAGAACTTCATTTTAAAATCCTTGACTTTTTTCACCTTTTTATGATTTTACGTTTCCACTTTTTGAATATACTTTCCACTCTCACACTTCTCCTCCTTGGTTACAGCTTAGCACATCATTTGTCCTGGAGACGTTCATTCACTCCAAGGAAAAGGTGAGTTGTCCTTACTTACTGTCGGTGGATGGCTCCGTCTAGTTGCCAGCCTCAATTGCAGTCTGGTTAATTTTTCAGCAATTTTTATTTATTTTATTTTATTGCCCTCTTTTTTACCGCGTGGAAGATGGTCTGTAACTTATAGCAAGGGTTTGTCTAAAATTTGTCTGTGTGTTTTCAGCCTACCATGCTGCAGTGGATCGAGCTACTGACCAAACAATTCAACAACAGCCAGGCGGCCTGCGAGGTGAATTGACTGTTTGTTGAAGGACAAATCCGGGAACACATTGTGCTGAAATGGTTTTCAATCATTAGCGGGGTAATTGCTAACTTCCTGTTCTCATGGCCTTTCAGTGGTTTTTGGACCGCATGGCTGATGACAACTGGTGGCCCATGCAGATCCTCATCAAGTGCCCCAATCAGATTGTTCGACAGGTGAGAGCCCCAATCAGATTGTTCGGCGGACTCACTCACTCACTCACTCACTCACTCACACTCTACCCTGTTGTCCCCCATCAGATGTTTCAGAGGCTGTGTATCCACGTCATCCAGAGGCTACGGCCAGTCCACGCCCACCTCTACCTACAACCTGGCATGGAGGACGGGTAGGACTGGTTGCATATGTACCAATCAATCATCCACCCACTCAATCACTCACAACCTGAGAAACATGTTAATTTGTATGCTTTATAATGTTAACAATTGATGGCTTACACATAATTATATAATTTTTTGTTGTTGAATTTTTCCCAGATTAAACTGGCTTCTGATATCCCATTGAGCTGATCATGTTTTGCTGAAACTAGAGGCGTTGCAGCATGACATCACCGTGTTGTCGGTGTCATTAGCTGGCCATGTGTCACCTTGTTGCCCTAGCACTATGGGCACCTGGAGAGTTTTGTGGCAAAACATTGAGGAAAATGGTCACAAACCAAAGAAGTAGTATTGATTTTATAATTTTTGGGAAAAACTCGGGGAGGACTCCATGGTTAATTCTACTATCACCTGAATCATGTTCATTAGGGTACTCAACAGAGAACGTTTCAAAATGCTTTGCAAAAGGAAATGAAAATGAGTCTCTCATTGAACAAGTCTAGGTAGTCCCTTTTGTTTCAGTCCATCTTCATTTGTTTGGTAATGAACATGACCTCACAAGTTGTCTGGTGTCACTTCCTGTGTGCTGCCTCCAGGTCTGACGACATGGACGGGCCGGTGGAGGACATTGGCAGCCGCTCGTGCGTGACGCGCTTCGTCAAGACGCTGCTGTCCATCATGGAACACGGCGTCAAGCCCCACAGCAAACACCTGACTGAGTACTTCGCCTTCCTCTACGAGTTCGCCAAGATGGGAGAGGAGGAGGTGGGTCGTTGATAACAATTGTCATTTTATAGGAAAATACTCTTGACACTTTCATCCCAAAGACTTAAGTGTGTAAATATGAGTCCCAAATGGCACCCTATAACCAAGAGAGTGTACTACTTTTGACCAGAGCCTGCTCTCTGAGTGCACATGTTTTCTGTGATTCCTGCTGGGCTTGAACCCCATGACCTTGGCATTACCTCACCAAAATACATGGCTGAACGGGTTTTTAGAGAACAAGGTTTTTGTTAACAGTCTGTTTTGATTTCTCTTTTCTCATACCTCCAGAGTCAGTTCCTTCTGTCCCTACAAGCCATTTCCATCATGGTGCACTTCTACATGGGCACCAAGGGGCCTGAGAATGTAAGTAAACACTAGTTGTGTGTGTGTGTTTCTGTGATTGGGTGTGTAATAACCTGCCCCCCCAGCCCCAGGTGGAGGTGCTGTCTGAGGAGGAGGGAGAAGAGGAGGATGAGGAGGAGGACATCTTATCCCTGGCGGAAGAGAAGTACCGTCCCGCCGCCTTGGAGAAGATGATAGCTCTCATCGCCCTGCTGGTGGAACAGTCCCGCTCTGAGAGGTAGGGAGCTGCATGGCATGGCACTACTTGGGACACAGGAAAAGCAGTCTCTGGCACAGGGATTTGACCTGCTACTAGCAAAGTGAGATTTGTCAATGTCACTGGGCAATTTGAGTATCACCCAGAACTAGACAAATTGTTGTGACTAGACAATTTGGTATTTACGTTTGCTGGGTCACAGGAAATGTTCATAGTTTTGGCACAGCACAACATAGTGTTGGTAATACTTCCCAAAAGTTAGCTAGAAATACTACCACACATAGCACCCAATTTATTCACTGTTGTCGGTATCAAATCCTCCCCCTTCTTCATATGCTTAATTTTTCCTCTTTCTAATCTCCTTTCCCCCCTCCCTCCCTCTCTCTCCAGACACCTGACTCTGTCCCAGAGTGACATGGCAGCCCTGACCGGGGGGAAAGGCTTCCCCTTCCTCTTCCAGCACATCCGAGACGGCATCAACATCAGGCAGACCTGCAACCTCATCTTCAGCCTGTGTCGCTACAACAACCGCCTGGCAGAGCACGTACGTTTAACGCTCGCGCACCAATTCGCGCGCACACACACACGCACCCACCCACAAGCGAACACGTCGCCTTTGTTAATGGGAGACCCTGGCCGTGACCTCACTCTCCGAGGGTGTCTCAGAGAGAATTGGGATTGGGATTTGCAAAAAGCACAATTGGTATTAATTCAGACTTTTACATGTTTGAAATAGGACAAATATAGGCACCCACCAAATTATTATTACATAGAGGGGCATAATTTCTCCTGTGTTTTTATTCCAGATTGTATCCATGCTCTTCACCTCTATCGCTAAACTGACGCCTGAGGTAAGCACTGATGTGAGAACCTATACTTTTAATACATAATGCTCTGTCTATTATCCAACTCAATTATTAGTTTGTACAAATCTCAATTTGTCCCTCATGTTCTCTACTTCTTTCTCTCCGTTCCTCTCCTTATCTCCACCCTGCTCTCCGTCTCCCGCTTCTCCTCGTCTAGGCGGCAAACCCTTTCTTCAAGCTGCTCACCATGCTGATGGAGCTGTCAGGTGGTCCTCCGGGCATGCCTTCCTTCGCCTCTTACATCCTACAGAGGATCTGGGAGGTACGGTCACACCACACACACACACACACACACACACAATCATCAAATCTCATGTTATTTGTCACATGCTTCGTAAACAGTGACCCATACGGGCCCTTCCCAACAGTGCAGATAGAAAAATATAAATAATGGAAATAAATAACTAGCTTGGTACTGGTACCACGTGTGTGTGTGTGTGTGTGACTGTGTTTATAACCAAGTCGATGTACAAGGTAATTGAGGTAGATATATGTACATATAGGTAGGGGGTAGAGTGACTAGGCAACAGGATAGATAATAAACAGTAGCAACAGCGTATGTGATGAGTCAAAAAGAGTTGGTGCAAAAAGGATCAATGCAGATAGTCCAGGTAGCTATGTAGCTGTCTAATGGCTTGGGGGTAGAAGCTGTTCAGGGTCCCGTTGGTTCCAGACCGCTCGCCATACAGTAGCTGAGAGAACTGTCTGACTTGGAGTCTTTGGCAATTTTTAGAGCTTTCCTCTGACACCGCCTGGTATCGAGGGCCTGGATGGCAGGGAGCTCTGCCTCAGTGATGTACTGGGCCGTACACACTGGCCTCTGTAGCGCCTTGCGGTCGGTATACCAAGCAGTTGCCGTACCAAGCGGTGACGCAGCCAGTCAAGATGCTCTCAATGGTGCAGCTGTAGACGTTTTTGAGTATCTGAGAGCCCATGCCAAATCGTTTCAGCCTCCTGAGGGGCAAGAGGCATTGTTGTGTTGGTGTGTGTGGACCGTGTTAATTCCTTAGTGAGGAACTTGAAGCTCTCGACCCGCCACGCAGTCACGCAGTCACTGCCACGCAGTCCTGGGTGAATAGGGAGTACAGGAAGGGACTAAGCACACACCCCTGAGGGGCCCCAGTGTTGATGGTCAGAGTGGCGGATGTGTTGTTGCTTACCCTCACCACCTGGGGGCGTCCCGACAGGAAGTCCAGGATCCAGTTGCAGAGGGAGGTGTTCAGTCCCAGAGTACTGAACTTAGTGATGAGCCTGGAGTGAACATAGTCGCATAGGTTCATCTGATTCATTGTTCTTTATCAAGTTACTTCAGTTAAACATAAATGTATCTATGTATTTGTCCTTAATTCACTTAGTCAAGTTATTTCAGTTGATCTTGACGTCGTTGCCTAAAATATTCAGAATCTTATCCTTTTTGGTGTGTGTGTGTGTGTGTGTGTTCTCTCCCAGGTGATAGAGTACAACCCTAGCCAGTGTCTGGACTGGTTGGCGGTGCAGACCCCCAGGAACAAGCTGGCTCACAGCTGGGTGCTGCAGAACATGGAGAACTGGGTGGAGCGCTTCCTACTGGCCCACAACTACCCCCGTGTCCGCACCTGTAAGAACACTTGTGATATCTCTGTCTGGAAGTTCTTACGAACTACACTACATGGCCAAAAGTATATGGACACCTGCTCGTCAAACATCTCATTCCAAAATCATGGCCATTAATATGGAGTTGGTCCCCCTTTGCTGCTATAACAGCCTCCACTCTTTTGGGAAGGCTTTCCACTAGATGTTGGAACATTGCTGTGGGATCTTGCTTCCTTTCAGCCACGAACATTAGTGAGGTTAGGCATTTATTTTGGGCAAATAGGCCTTCCACTTCATCCCAAAGTGTTCAATGGGGTTGAGGTCAGGGCTCTGTGCAGGCCAGTCAAGTTCTTCCACACCAATCTCGACAAACCATTTCTGTATGGACCTCGCTTTGTTTAAATTTTATTTTAACTTTATTTAACTAGGAACTGGCAAGGCAGTTAAGAACAAATTATTTTTTTCAATGACCACCTAGGAACAGTTGGTTAACTGCCTTGTTCAGGGGCAGAACAGGGGCATTGTCATGCTGAAACAGGAAAGGGCCTTCCCCAAACTGTTGCCACAAGGTCGGAAGTACAGAATTGTCTAGAATGTCATTGTATGCTATAGCGTTAAGATTTTCCTTCACTGGATCTAAGGGGCCTAGCCCAAACCATGAAAAACAGCCCCAGACCATTATTCCTCCTCCACCAAACTTTACAGTTGGCACTATGCATTGGGGCAGGTCGTGTTCTCCTGGCATCCGCCAAAGCAAGATTAGTCCGTCGGACTGCGTGATTCATCAGTCCAGAGAACAAGTTTCCGCTGTTCCAGAGTCCAATGGCGACGAGTTTTACACCTCTTCAGCCATTGCTTGGCGTTACGCGTCTATTTACTTTGCCACCATGGCCTTTATTTTGCCTTGACCTGCCTTATCTCACCTCATTTGTTCACATTATATATAGACTTGTTTTTCTACTGTATTATTGACTGTATTTTTGTTTTACTCCATGTGTAACTCTGTTGTATGTGTCGAACTGCTTTGCTTTATCTTGGCCAGGTCGCAATTGTAAATGAGAACTTGTTCTCAACTTGCCTACCTGGTTAAATAATGGTAAAATAAAAAAATATATATATTGTAGGTTATAAAACTTTCCCCATAAAACAATCCCCTAAAACAGGTTCCTTAAGTGCCCTTTTCAACTTGTTTTATATGTTACTCCCTCTCTCGCTTCCATCCCCACCTCTCACAGAGAACCAACAGAGAGCTAGGTACCACTGCTGTCTACTGCACTCATCCCCATCCTTCTCTTCTCACTCTAGCAAAAGAACGATTGTGTGTAGTTAGCCTAGAAACATTTTTTTAAAAGACAGACATTTAGGCTAAACGCTGCTCCAACTCTGAAATTGTCTTTCTGACCCTCCAGCGGCAGCCTACCTCCTGGTCTCCCTGATTCCCAGCAACTCGTTCCGCCAGATGTTCCGCTCCACGCGTTCCCTCCACATCCCCACGCGGGACCTGCCCCTGTCCCCCGACACCACCGTGGTGCTCCACCAGGTACGGTTACACGCTGCAGTCTTTCCTCCCTGTGGTTTTATTCGTGTTTTAGTTTCTACTCCAGCGACAGTCGGATACTGAGAAACGCTCAAACCAGATTTATTCACCCAGCTGGATGCTTCAGCTAAATAGCGTAACATGCAAGCATGGCCGGCCTGCTCGTTGCTCGCAGGATTAGGCGTCCGCCTATGGCGGCAGACTGATTGAGGGCGCCATTTTCTGATCTAAACTGACCAAGGCGCACCAACAAAAAACACATAAAACCTCACGGAATTCTGGCCAAAAACAATTACAATTTCTTTCAACCAGTGGCATATGGGCTTTTTAGGTGTGCTCTGATGCCGCCCTGTGATGAGCAGTGCCCACTTTGTGAAAGACGGGGGCGTGAAATATTTCACTTGTCCATTCCTCAGTGCACTTCTCCAAGGTGCTGTTGCTGAGATGCGGCGCGCCACCAACGTTCCGTCAAAAAGAAAATCAAACATAAATCACGTGTCAGATATCGTGGAAAGAGTATGTGACCTTTTCTGTAGCCAACAGGCTGGAGATCAGAACGTACGACAATGTATTAAGACGGACACTTTTTTTACATCGTGCAGGTTTCTCTGATCAAAATAAATGGTGCCCAATCGACGACGACAAATGCGCTGTCACGTTAACAAACAACATATCCTAAAAACAGGACAGGTCAAAGTAACATGGACAAAATAGAATCTACAATCACAACTGTTGTCCAGGAGTTTCCCCCCCCCCCCCCTTTTGTCATGATCAGTGGATTCAAGTTTATGTGTATTTTTAACAAGTTGACCATAGCGAAAAAAATCAAATATTTCTGCATTACGTGTTGATTCTACCCTGATGAAGACGGCTTGTCTGTCGACACGTTGGACATTTAATTATTGCATCTGAGCTCCTGGAGTGTGCGTCTCTCCTTGCACATTGCAAATAGGCTCAGGATAACGCCTGATGAAGTTGGGTAGCTGACATTCGGAGCTTAAATAGCCAAAATGATTAGTCACAGGACCAATAAAGCCAATGCAATGGCCTGTTTTACAAATGGTGGGCCTACCCGGGTGTATGGGCATTCATAAAATTCCATGGCTGGTCGACATGGTAGGCTGCACCCCAGTAAGCACCAGCCAAGGTCCTTTTTTGGTGTGTGTCTAGCCTAGGGCGGCAGAGAGGCAAGGACCCGGCCCTGCAAGTTACACAAGCATGTATTTATACCCCGACTAGGCGGATTTCCACTTCTTGTAAGTCTATGATAAACAATTAGTCTCTGTTGCTGGGCGGAAACTAGGTCTGTGCCTCTTTGTTAGTGTCCAGAACCTTTGTGGGCCGGTGTGTCTGTGAGGGAGAGAAAGCTGCAGTTCGTGTCATTGGCGCACCTCTGGCCCCCCCATCGCAGATGTTTCATACCTCTTCAACAATTGTCCTCTCCTTGTCCTCGTTCCTCAGAAACTAACTTAGCTCAACAGCAACCCAACTATTGTCCTCTCCTTGTCCTCGTTCCTCAGAAACTAACTTAGCTCAACAGCAACCCAACTATTGTCCTCTCCTTGCCCTTGTCCCTCAGAAACTAATTTAGCTCAACAGCAACCCAACTATTGTTCTCTCCTTGACCTTGTCCCTCAGAAACTAACTTAGCTCAACAGCAACCCAACTATTGTTCTCTCCTTGACCTTGTCCCTCAGAAACTAACTTAGCTCAACAGCAACCCAACTATTGTTCTCTCCTTGACCTTGTCCCTCAGAAACTAATTTAGCTCAACAGCAACCCAACTATTGTTCTCTCCTTGACCTCGTCCCTCAGAAACTAACTTAGCTCAACAGCAACCCAACTATTGTTCTCTCCTTGACCTTGTCCCTCAGAAACTAACTTAGCTCAACAGCAACCCAACTATTGTTCTCTCCTTGACCTTGTCCCTCAGAAACTAACTTAGCTCAACAGCAACCCAACTATTGTTCTCTCCTTGACCTTGTCCCTCAGAAACTAATTTAGCTCAACAGCAACCCAACTATTGTTCTCTCCTTGACCTCGTCCCTCAGAAACTAACTTAGCTCAACAGCAACCCAACTATTGTCCTCTCCTTGACCTTGTCCCTCAGAAACTAACTTAGCTCAACAGCAAACCTATTGTCGCTCTTTTACCTACTTCCTTAGCATCTTAATATACAGCACTAACAGTGTCTGACCTACAACCTACACCTTCTGTACTTCCCCTTTGCCGCTACAATAACAAGCTCCAACAACCAAATCCATAACAAGACTACTGCTAATGAGCGTATTATACAATTATAATGGGCTCAAGTCAAACGGTTTCCATCATTAGTGACGTTTCGACCAATCAGGTCTTGGCAATAATATATATTTGCTGGTATTTTTTGATCACCTGCTCAGATATCTTCTAGTTCAAAGACTTCAAGTACAGATATTTTATTGAAACTGGGAGAAGTGGATGTAATTTACAACCTGTGAAGGAGACTTACATAATACAATTTATTGACAAGATACAGTATGTACAATGATGAGATGGAAGTGTACGTGTTTCACAGGAACTGTTTTGAAGTTGTTTATTTTGTGTGAAAAAGAAAAATACAGAAGAATATCTGTAGTCTTTCCCTTTTGCTCCTGTACCAGGTGTACAACCTGCTTCTGGGCCTGCTGGGTCGGGCCAAGCTCTACGTGGACGCGGCGGTGCATGGGACCACCAAGCTGGTGCAGTACTTCAGCTTCATGACCTACTGCCTCATCTCCAAGACGGAGAAGCTCATGTTCTCCGGTTACTTCATGGACCTGTGGAACCTCTTCCAGGTGAGTGTAGGGGGGGGGGAAGTTAGTCTCTTTGTGCATTCACTGCACCACGCTAGAATAACTAAATACAGGAGTTTTGGTTAATCTCAAGGCATGAAAATGAAGTCTATTAGTTTAATTTAGATTTGTTTGGTTCCCTTTTCTCTTCCTCTGTGGTGTGTTCACCTGTACACACCTTATTGAATCATAACTAGTGATAGTAATGAAACAATTGAGTTGCAGTAAGCGAACTTCTCTGATCTTTATCCATGTCCCTCCCCTCTCAGCCCAAGCTGTCTGAACCAGCCATCGCCACTAACCACAACAAGCAGGCCCTCCTCTCCTTCTGGTACAACGTGTGTATGGAGTGTCCCGAGAACGTCCGTCTGGTCGTCCAGAACCCCGTGGTCACTAAGAACATCGCCTTCAACTACATTCTGGCCGACCACGACGACCAGGAGGTAGAAATAATACATTTTAGCTGCAAACCCCCCCCTAATTATTAAATAACATCCAACAGTTCAATAGTTATAACCTTCAGTGAAAGAAGCGCCTTCCACTGGCAAAGAGAGCAGAGAGAACTCAACTTTTTCTGAGCAATTTATCCAGGAACACATTGTAAATGTACAAAATGTTACAAGCAAAAACACAACCGCCAAAGAATGAAGGTGGGCCAGTTGCTAGAGGTGAGTCTGAAAGCCTGCATGAAATGATTTAACCAACAGGTGGTGCTGTTCAACCGGGGAATGCTGCCGGCGTACTACGGCATCCTGAGGATGTGCTGCGAGCAGTCGCCCGCCTTCACCCGCCAGCTGGCCTCGCACCAGAACATCCAGTGGGCCTTCAAGAACCTGACGCCGCACGCCAGCCAGTACCCAGGGGTGGGTGGTCCGGCTGACTGACTGACTCTGTCCCTTTGTGTGTAATGGGAAGATGACCTGATTGATTGGGTGCTGGTGTGTGTTGTCTGTTCGTGTGACTGTCCGTCTGTCTTTTTTTTCTCTCTTACTGCGTCAGGTCGACATATCTTATGCCTCTGTTATACTGCCTGTGTCCATGACCCCCTCAGGCGATTCATTAATCCCTCGTGCCTTGTCCACTATCATCCTCTCAGCACTTCATGAGGAGATCAGATGGATAGTAGTAGGGAGTAGGGGCTAGGCCTCTGAGATGTTTCTACGTAGTCTCTCTGACTCCGGTATGAGGTTGATTTGCGTTTGTCTCTGTTGCCTCTCTGACCACTGTCTGGTGTGTCTGTGTTTGTCACCCTGCAGGCGGTGGAGGAGCTGTTCAACCTGATGCAGCTGTTTGTGGCCCAGCGGTCGGACATGAGGGAGGAAGAGCTGGAGGATGTCAAGCAGTTTAAGAAGACCACCATCAGCTGCTACCTCCGCTGCCTGGACGGACGCTCTTGCTGGACCACACTCATCAGGTAAAACAGAGGGGATCGCGCCCGCGGAGGGGATCGCGCCCGCGGAGGGGATCGCGCCCGCGGAGGGTGGATGTAACAGTATAACTTTAGACCGTCCCCGGGCGGGAACAAGGGACCCTCTGCACACATCAACAACAGTCACTCACGAAGCATCGTTACCCATCGCTCCACAAAAGCCACAGAGGAATCGTGCACACACACACACGCGCACAGAGGGGATTGCGCGGGCGGGCGCACAGAGGGGATTGCGCGGGCGGGCGCACAGAGGGGATTGCGCGGGCGGGCGCACAGAGGGGATTGCGCGGGCGGGCGCACAGAGGGGATTGCGCGGGCGGGCGCACTCACACACAGAGAGGGGATTGCACACACACACTTGTCACCAGGATCATGTTCATCAGGCACCACGTTGAAGAAAATGGACTGAAACAGGGACTACTTGGAATGGTCCAATAGGACACAATCATTTGTTGCAAAACCTAGTTTTTTAAATTCCGTTGCATGCCCTAAAACACGGCCCAGATACGAAGCATCTGCAGAGTAAAAAAAAATAAAAAATGAACTCACGGCAACTTAACCAGAGAGATGTCTGATGCCTTTTAGAGAATCATATGGGCACTGTCTTTCTTACTTTTGAGATGAGAGCACTGTGAACTACGGTATATGTCCATGATATAGTGTAACTGTGTTTCGTGTCCATCGCAGTGCCTTCCGCGTGTTGTTGGAGAACGACGAGGACAGACTACTGGTGGTCTTCAACAGAGGACTCATCCTCATGACAGAGGTACGTCAAGACATTCTGCACTAATTATGGTTATTAGGCTTATAACTAACTGTTCATACATGGCTTCATTTCACTGGCTTCTATATTATCATTTTGAGTTCGTTGTGGGGGGTTGGGGTTAGTCTCGTGTTGCCACATTTCCAAGTCTCGGAAATCAAGGTTTGTTTAACGTGTTCAAAGTGTAAATAACATTAGCGTTTAATGTAGTATTATTCAGTATCCGATATAAAATATTCTATATATTTTTTTTACGTTTCTCAATGTAAAGAGTGTCAGCTCTTTATAAATCGTTACCGGGCATTTGACGTGCCCCCCCCCTCCATCCTGCTGTCTAACACCCTACACATGATGTTGGTAGTTTGATGAAGTTTCTTCATTGTGAACTGTATCCAGAAAAATAATATTTTACTATAAAGTGTAGGAACGTTAATTTCTTAGGCCGAGGGTTCTAGCGTAGGCAACGGTTTGTCATTTGATGTGCCCCTCTCGCGCTCTCCCTCCGCTTCCTGCAGTCATTCAACACCCTGCACATGATGTACCACGAGGCCACAGCGTGTCATGTGACTGGGGACCTGGTGGAGCTGCTGTCCATCTTCCTGTCGGTACTCAAGGCCACGCGACCCTATCTGCAGCGCAAAGGTCAGCAAAAACGACCCTCCCTCCCCCTTCTCCTCTTTATGTTGTAACCGTAATGGGTTACAGAGTTCATCTTTACAGTTAATTTGTTTCCGCTGTATCCTAAAAATATTTTATTTGAGTTATTTACATATGTAAGAGTAATTGTATTAGAATTCATGTGGCGATTTGAGAGAGCTATGTATGTATTTATGTTGTATTGGATTACGCTATTGACTGCAAGTACCAGAATGCCTTCCAACAGGAAGTTTAGAAACTATTTTTTTTTATGTGCCAGTTATGTGCAAGTCATTATCATGGCTTTTGCTGGCAACTTTCTTTTTATTGTTCTATAGAATCTAAAGTGGTAAAATGTATTATTACTAAAAAAGAAGCTTTCATCTCGCCACCGAAGTCTCTAGTCAATTACTTTGAAGATAGTTATTCTACGCCGACCACCTACCTTGTAGCAAAACCTCATTTCCGAGTCAATGGGAGACGGAACATTTGACATCAATGCCGTGTGAATAAGCCCTGTGTTCTTCTGTCGGAGCCTTTTGTTTAGCTCAGTGACTTGCCTTTCTTTATTTAGGGACCCTGTAAAGTCTCTGTATAACCTGCGTTGTTCTCCTATAGACGTGAAGCAGGCTCTTATCCAGTGGCAGGAGAGGATCGACTTTGCCCACAAGCTGCTCACCCTCCTCAACTCCTACAGCCCTCCGGAGCTCCGCAACGCCTGCCTGGGTAAGAACACGCAAACAGTTTGGATAATATTTGACCACATTTTCCCCTCTAAACTATTCCACATAGTATATACAATATACCTTTGGAACAATTCCAATCACTCGAGGGAGTACCTGTTGTTGTATGTAATATGAGATGTGATGTCACCAGTAGTTCCTGGTTATTCCCCCCCTCCCTCCCAGATGTTCTGAAGGAGCTGGTCCTGTTGAGTCCCCATGACTTCCTGCACACTCTGGTGCCCTTCCTGCAGCACAACCACTGCACCTACCACCACAGCAACATCCCCAGTGAGTGCCCCCCTCCAGCTGCTACACTTGGAGCTCGTCTTATGTACTGATGAAAGGACAAACGCAAGCGATCAGGGAAACAATGGCTACGAATAATACTCCACAGCATGCTATCCTAAGGACCCTGGCTCTGTCTGTAGCCTCGGGTTCTCCAAGTGCATGCCAGAGTACCGGGGGAGTCTTTGACTGTCCTGGCCTCTCTGTGCCTGAGGCAGTCACTCAACTGTCCTACACATATCTAGAAAGGGACAACAACAAGAAACAACGTATTTTTGTCCACAATCTCCCATTGGCATAAATGTTGCTGTAGATTTGCGTAAGACCAGGTAGGATTTGTCTGAATGTGACCCTCTTTTGTACACAGTGTCCTTTGGGCCTTACCTGCCCTGCAGAGAGAACATCAAGCTGATGGGAGGCAAGAACAACATCCGACCTCCCAGACCTGAACTCAACATGTGCCTCCTGCCTTCCATGGTGGAGACCAGCAAGGTGTGTGTCTCTGAATACTACCACTGCTTCATGTCTCTTGGCCTGTTTGTCATTTTCTTAACATAAAGGCCATCTTTGGCACCAAGATCATGGCAAGTTGGATTGAACAGTGGTCTTAGTGCTAAAGAGGATGTTTATGTTTTGGGGGAAATCTCACCGCAGGTTGTTGTAAGGGAGATTGTTCTTGATAGCTTATCTGGCTAAGTACAGGTTCATTTAAGATAAGACCATCTGTCCTACCTGGTTATAATCATGGTTGGATCAGTGGAAGCTGAACTAAATTAAGTGGTTTATGTATGCATGTTTCTTTGCAATTTCAAGGTCTGTTCATTTCATGTGTGTATTCGCGCTAGTGTGGTCTTCCTGCTTTCATTGTGAAGGATTATCAACTTCCATGTCTCTCTCTCGCTCGCTCTCTCTCTCAGGGTAAAGATGAGGTGTATGACCGGATGCTCCTAGACTACTTTCTCTCCTACCACCAGTTCATCCACCTGCTGTGTCGAGTCGCCATCAACTGCGAGAAGTTTACAGAGACCCTTGTCAAACTAAGTGAGTGTGTGTGGATGCGTTTCTAATGTTACTGTATCCAATGACTAAAAAGGCTGTGGTGTGTCGCCAATGTGACCATGTCTCTCTGGTTCCAGGTGTCCTGATAGCGTACGAGGGCTTGCCTCTGCACTTGGCCCTCTTCCCCAAGCTGTGGACGGAGCTTTGCCAGTCTCAGGTAAATATCACAAGCTTTCACACACACTTTAACACAGTCACACACACACACACAATACTCAGACACAAATGTGTACTATTTCTCTCACTTGCAAAACACATCCAAATCTACAAACACACGTAACACACAACATATAATTGGTCGTTGTCACCAACATCTTGCTGTGCTGTTCTGTAGTCGGCCCTGGCTAAGACCTGTGTGAAGCTTCTGTGCGAGGACCCGGCGTTCGGCGAGTACATCAAGTGCATCCTGATGGACGAGAGGACCTTCCTCAACAACAACATGGCCTACTCCTTCCTCACCTGCTTCCTGCACAAGGTAGCCATCTTGGAGCCACCGCTACCATCTGTTTATTTCAACACCGACAGCCTCTGCTTTAGCCTGTTTTTATAGCGTGTCATTTCATGTATGCATCCAATGTTGACGCTCTACCAAGGTGTCATGCTGGTCTGAGTCCCAGATCTGTTTTGCCGTCTTGTCAACTTCAAATGACTGCAATGATGTTGGCAAGACTGCATAATCTGATCTGGGACTCAGGCTAACCTTGCAACTTGTAGATGCCATGTTGATGGGCCTTTCGAGTGCATGACCGTGTGTGTGTGTGTGTCATCTCTCAGGTCCAGAGCCAGGTGCTGTCAGGCCCCAGCTGCGCCAACCTGATCAGTCTGCTGGTGACCAACCTGCTGAACGAGTACCGCAGCCTACAGCCCGAGCTGGCCTCGCACCGCCTGGAGCTGAGCAAGACCAGCGGCCTCCTCAACGCTGTCAGTACCCCTTATTCGTGCCCTTATTCACGCCTTATTCACATTCTGTTTGTGCACTATTCATGCCTTATTCTAATGCAATTCATGCCCTATTTACATGCTATTCATCCCTTTTTCACGCTCTACTCGGGCCTTATTCATGCTTACTCGTTAATTCCATAGTCATGTCTTACTAGATTGTCATTCCCTGTTCAAATGCTGTTCTCTACTAGATAATCACTGTTCTTTTGTCCCTCTCCCTCCCTCTCTGCAGGACCTGCGAGCGTTGGCGTTGATGTTGTCCATACACACCCCCCAGGTGTTGGACCCGGCTTTGGGTCCGGCCCTGCAGGAGTTGCTGTCCAAGTGTAGCGCCTGTGTGCAGCAACGCAGCGCGCTCGAACAGGAGGCCAAGGACCGCAAGGCCAAAGGTACGACACATACAGTATACTGTCACAAACTTGAAAAATTGAAACGCATTGATGGTAGTCAATGTGTGGTGTCCCTTTCAGCCTATTGTCACTTAGTCCAACCCTGATATCTGCTTACACTGTGTCATTTAAACTCGTTGGGAAATGATGAATTGAAGTTGAAAATGCTAATGGTGGTACTTACCTGTACACAGATGTGAAGGTTAATCACCCGAGTTTCTTCTGTCTTTTAGCGGAGGAGGAGGGCGCCACCCCAGTGAAGCGCCGGCGGATGAGTAGCGACGACGGCCCTGGGGAAGGAACCAGTGCCGGCACCAGCACCGGGGGTGTGACCGTATCCGGACCCACCTGCGCAGCCGCCACCACCTCCTCCCTCCCCCCATGTGTCGAGCTGAAGCCGGAGCACCAGGAGGCACTGACTCCCACCAGCACCTCGGACACAGAGACTCGGGACTCCTCGTCCCTCATCGACCCGGGAACCGAGCACGACCCGCCCTCACCGGATCCTACCGCTGCCACCAGTTGCAGCCAACCCCCTGGGGACGCCTCCCCCAAGGAGGAGAAGATGGAGGCTTCCTCTTCCTCATCTTCCTCATCATCATCCTCTTCCTCCCTCCCGGAGACGGGAGAGTTGTCGTACGGCGGCAGCGGACAGGGAGGGGAGGAGCCGCAGTCGTCTCAGACTCAGCAGACAGCCATGGCAGGAGCGGAGGAGGAAGAGAGGAGGGATGCAACGGCGGCAATGGATGAGACAGAGGAGGAGAGGGAGATGGGCTCTAAGACTTGCGGAGGCTCGGAGGACCTGGCCTTCCCATCTGCCCTGGGCCTGGCAGGAGAGGGGCCAGAGGTCCCAGGGTGCAGTAGCCACGCCCCCTCGCAGGCTCTGACGAACTCTGCCCCGCCTCCGGACACCCTGGAAATGCTCTACAGGACAGTGGAGGCCACTATCGCCGTGGTTACAAAACTATCTGCGAAAGGGCCGTGCTCCGCCTCCTCGTGACATCCCCATTATTGCTCTCAGCACTATGAGCCCTTTTTAAAAATCTTTTTTGTCTGTTATTTTTTTTTTCTCTAAGTGTATTATGCTCTTTTGTTTAACCCTTTTCTTTCCCTGTTTTCATCCTTTCGTTTTTGTTTTCCATTTTCTGTGTGTGTTGCATTGGCCTCTGCTGATGTGCTTCTATCAGTTCTTGTGCTCCGGTTTGTCACGCAATCACTCCTCCCCAGCTTCAATGGCAGAAGAAGGCTCTAGACAGCATGCTCCCAAATGACTATAAACATGCACAGCCGCCGATCCATTGGACGAAAAATAATTACTTTTTTTTTTACCGATTTCCGAGTTCTTTTTGAAGTGATTTATTTGTTTTGAGGTTGCTGTAACGGGGAAAGGTTTACAGGAATTTTAGTCTCTTCTGTATGCAATTTAATTTGATTGCATTTTTACTCTGTATAAAATGGTGTCCTCTGTGCCAGTTTTGTACTTGATGAGAGGCAAAAGTTGCCTTGCTTTTTTCTGTGGTTAATATCCAAACTAAGTTTACCTGTACATTAAAAAAAGAACCACAAGAAACTTGATTCTGTAAAGAATCTTCTCTAGTTGTTGCCTGGCGGTGTATATGAAAACTATATATCTATATATATATATATAGATATATATATCTATATATATCTATATATATATCTATATAAATAAAATGGTGCTTTATTTGACACGATATCTGTGGGTGAAATAAAGCAGTCTTGGTGTAACAGTTGGAGCTTTATTTTATTTACTGAAAATACATTCCATAATCTATTGTCATTCTTGCTTCTTCTGGTTGTTTTGTTTCTTTTTTTAATTTATTTTGATTATAGGATCAATGAATAAAAATTGTAATCTGAATAATTATGAACTGAACCACAAATGAGCTATGATCATTTTGTTCTATAGCGTCCTCGCACATCCTGGATTACAATCTGATTGATTTAGCGTTGTGATTGATTTGTTTTAAAGGAGCCCCCGTAAAGCCTTCACTGTGCTCGTCAGGTTTACTAGAATGTTTCCAGACTTATTCCGCCACACGTTACACTGCTGTGAAGAACCACAATAATTTTAATTGAACTGTGTCTTTATCAAATCAATCGTGTCCCATTTAGATGGATGTATGTTTTCAAGGGAAACCTGGTCCGTAGACTGCAGCAGTTTTGAGCGAAGTCTTTGTGTGGACTGCGACACTAATGGCCGCTATTATCAGCTCTGCTCTTGTTTTTTTTTGGTTTTTTGCTCCGTCTGGTTTTGCTTTATACCGTAACAATCTTAACATATGGTGTAAGTCCTGCACAACCCAATGCTAGGTCAGTGTTTTGAAACTGTCTTTGAGGAGGACATGCAGTGTACTCAACGTTACCCAATCCTGGTCTTGAGAGACCAGTGTGGTGTGTTTGATTTGTTATTTTATCATAATCATCCTCTCTGTAAAAATGTATTGACTTGTTCCAGGGTTACTGAAGACAACTTTTACACAGGGACCCTTCAGGCAGCTGTGGAACTTAATTTCACCTTTATTTAACCAGGTAGGCTAGTTGAGAACAAGTTCTTATTTACAACTGCGCCCTGGCCGAGATAAAGCACAGCAATTCGACACATACAACACAGAGTTACACATGGAATAAACAAAACAGTCAATAATACAGTAGAACAAAAAGTCTATATACAGTGAGTGCAAATGAGGTAAAATAAGGGAGTTAAGGCAATAAATAGGCCATAGTGGCGAAGTGATTACAATATAGCAATTAAACACCGGAATGGGAGATGTGCAGAAGATGAATGTGCAAGTAGAGATACTGGGGGCTGTTTACAGATGGGCTATGTGCAGTGATCTATGAGCTGCTCTGACAGCTGGTGCTTAAAGCTAGTGAGTGAGATCTGAGATTTTTGCAGTTCGTTCCAGTCATTGGCAGCTGAGAACTGGAAGGAAAGACGACCAAAGGAGGAATTGTCTTTTCGGGGTGACCAGTGAGATATGAAGCGAGGGCCAACCAACGACAGCGTACAGGTCGTAATGGTGGGTAGTGTATGGGGCTTTGGTGACAAAAACGGATGGCACTGTGATCGACTGCATCCAGTTTGTTGAGTAGAGTGTTGGAGGCTATTTTATAGATGACATCACCGAAGTCGAGGATTGGTAGGATGGTCAATTTTACATGGGTATGTTTGGCAGCACGAGTGAAGGATGCTTTGTTGTGATACAGGAAGCCAATTCTATATTTCTTTTGGATTGGAGATGCTTAATTTGAGTCTGGAAGGAGAGTCGTTTGGTCGCAGACCCATTACGGATGCAGGCAATGAGGCAGATTGCTGAGATCCTGGTTGAAGACAGCAGAGGTGTATTTGGAGGATAGGTTGGTTAGGATAATATCTATGAGGGTGCCCGTGTTTACGGATTTGGAGTTGTACCTGGTAGGTTAATTGATCATTTGTGTGAGATTGAGGACATCAAGCTTGGATTGTGGGATGGCTGGGGTGTTAAGCATGTCCCAGTTTCGGTCACCTAGTAGCACGAGCTCAGAAGATAGATGGGGGGCAATCAATTCACATATGGTATCGAGGGCACAGCTGGGGGCAGAGGGAGGTCTATAGCAAGCGGCAACAGTGAGTGACTTGTTTCTGGAAAGATTAATTTTTAGAAGTAGATGCTCGAATTGTTAGGGCACAGACTTTGACAGTAATACAGAACTCTGCAGGCTATCTTTGCAGTAGATTGCAACATCGCCCCCTTTGGCAGTTCTATCTGGACGGAAAATGTTATAGTTAGCGATGGAGATTTCAAGGTTTTTAGTGGTTTTCCTAAGCCAGGATTCAGACACGACTAAGACATTCAGGTTGGCAGAGTGTGCTAAAGCAGTGAGTAAAACCAACTTAGGGAGTAGGCTTCTATGTTAACATGCATGTAACCAAGGCTTTTACAGTTACAGAAATCAACAAATGAGAGCACCTGGGGAGTGGAGCGAGGCACTGCAGGACCTGGATTAACCTCTACATCACCAGAGGAACAGAGGAGAAGTAGGATAAGGGTACGGCTAAAGGCTATACGAACTGGCCGTCGAGCATGTTCGGACCAGAGAGTAAAAGGAGCAGGTTTCTGGGAATGATAGCATAGATTCAAGGCATAGTGTACAGACAAAGGTAAGGTAGGATGTGAATACATTGGAGGTAAATCTAGGCATTGAGTAATGATAAGAGAGCTATAGTCTCTAGAGATGTTTAAACCAGGTGATGTCATCGCATATGTAGGAGGTGGAACAACATGGTTGGTTAAGGCATATTGAGACAGTAGTCACTAACCAGGACAGTAATGGACGAGGCATATTGATATTAGAGAGAGGCATGCGTAGCCAAGTGAACATATGGGTCCACGGTGATTGACAGTTAGCAGGCCGATGCTAACACGCTAACTTGCGGCGGGGGGTTATTAGAAACAAGTCAATTTGAACCCCCCGTTAATATGCCATGATTAGTTTGATTTCCCACTGTAAAGCGCCAAGCAGCTACTGTCTTCCTGGCTTTGCACCACAGAATCAGTTCCTCATTTATCATCGTATCCTCCACTGCAAAATATGCTTTTGGACCGGCCCATGGTAAGCGCAGCACTGCGCACAATGCAGTATAGGCTACACTCGAATGTTTCAAAATGCACAGTACGTCAGTGGTTCTATGTGACCGATATTAACATTTAGGAAGAGAGAAGATCTAAAGATGCAATTAGCATTGGTTGCTAGTATAACTAGGATTGTCTTGGGCTGCTGGAAACTGAAATGAAGTTGATAGAAACCCAGTAGAACATGCTGGAAATGCTGCTGCATGGTATAAGGAACTATTTATAAAAATCCCTCAACATTTCATGGTCTGATTTTCGCTAGGCTACTTTGGAGCAAGGTAAGACAGGCCTCAAAACCTCCAGGTTTTAAACCATGAAGTTTTAGTTATAAAATGCTGATTACCTCTGTTCAGATTTAAAGGTGGTTGACGTGTGTGGTGCGCAACAGGCACTGGCCTTTCTAGCAGCTCTTGTGACCATTTGATCTGAACGAACCGTGCCTTGAGTATGTCAACAGAACGAGCCTTTAAGTTAATGTTAATTATCTTAAATTATATTTGTCAAACATCACTGCCTTTAGGCCTATTTATGTAATTAAACGTTTGGCTATATTTTCATGCGCCTCCATGTCAGCATCAGTGTGGACAAATCACCTTGGCTATGCTTTGAGATGTTGGCTAATTTATTTATATACATCCACTATGAGCTGCCAGAACAGCTTCAATGGGTGCATGTTTCAAGCATCACTGTATGTTTCAGCATGATAATGCACAGCCCCATGTCACAAGGGTCTGTACTCAATTCCTGGAATCTGAAAATGTCCCAGTTCTTCCATGGCCAGCATAATCACCAGACACGTCACCACTGAGCATGTTTGGGATGCTCTGGATCGACGTGTACGACAGCATGTTCGAGTTCCCGCCAATGTCCAGCATCTTCGCACAGCCATTGAAGAGGAGTGAGACAACATTCCACAGACCAAAATCAACAGCCTGATGAACTTTATGCGAAGATGTCGCGCAATGAGGCAAATGGTGGTCACACCAGATACTGACTGGTTTTCTGACCCATGCCCCTAAAAAAATTTTGAAGTACTGTATCTATGACTAACAGATGCATATATGTATTCCCAGTCATGGTGGGATGGGGTCTGGAAGAGTAGGGAACTGGGGTGTGTTGTCATTGTAGTCCAGAACGGTGATGTTGAGCTGGGCTGTGGCGTTCAGCCCATCTTTGTCCACCGCCACCACCTGAACACAGTGAGAGGGGTAAGATCTTAACAGGTAACGTAGGTGACAAAACGTAACATTGTTGACTCCAACGCATAACGTTGCTGACCTTCATGGTCTCACTGAGCATCTTAAGTCAAATTACCAGCCTGCATTTGCCTATCCACATTGTACATTTTTATCACCTATATGACTTAACAACATGAGCAAAGACAATGTTTACTTTGGCGTCTAGGTGGGGTAGAGTTAAGGTCAGGCTGATAGGAAGAGAGAGATTCTCCTCCAGCTGCATCCTTGCCCATCGTTAAGATATGAAAAATGTTCCCTCCTCCACATGGATTACATTTATGGAAGTAGACCCGACTGTTATTGGGGCCTATATTTGGGTGTAGATCTTATGAGAGACGCAGCTAAAGCACATGCTGTTTGACATGACGTGGTATACCTGTAAAACGTAGTTATCCTTTGTCTCTCTGTCCAAGGTGACATCACTCTTCAGGGACACAACACCTTGTTTGCTTGAAGGTATCACTTGTAAATACAAAGTGACCACTCGAGAATCCACCCTAAAAGGATAACCCAGAGATATGTTAATGGTGCTTATCATTCCTAGGTTTGTCAGAAATGTATTAGTGGGATGGATGTATTGAAATATTTTCAGATTGTTGATATCGTCATGATAAACACCATTATGTATCACCATTATATATTTTCAGCGATTATATATATTGTCATTGATATATATATATAGTCATTGATATACCCTAATCGATATCCCAATATTATATATAGCCAATAGTCTTCATGTCGTGCAGATATATCCCTCATCTCAATATAGATAGTAATGTCCAAGATATTGTTACCATCATAACAAAATATAATCGATCTCCTGATGATAATGACAGTCTCATTTCTCTGACCTCATCAGCCTCTCCGCTGGCCAGGTTCTCAGAGACGGCGACATCGTAGCGCTCTGCGCTGAACTGAGGCAGGTTGTTGTTCACATCTGTCACCCTCACCACCACTGAACCATTCCCAATGAGGGACGGGGTCCCCCCATCTGCAGCCTGTACCATTAGGTTGTACACCTTCACTGCTCCATAGTCCAAGGCCCGAGCCAGCCTCAGTACCCCAGTGGAAGAGTCCAGCTGGAAGAGCGCCACAGTCGAGGGAGGGTCTTGCTGAAATATACTATAGGTCACTACACCGTTTGTGCCTTCGTCAAGGTCCACCGCTTCTAGGGTGACCAGTGTCGTTCCCACGGACTCTGTTTCTAAGACCTCAACCTCATATTCTGTCTTGGAGAAACTTGGAACGTTGTCGTTGACGTCAGATACTTGAATGAGCAGGGTGGCGGTAGAGGGAGAGAGCTGGACGACCTTGGTCCTGAGCCACCACCTCCAGGCTGAACTCGGCTTTGGTCTCTCTGTCCAGCGCCCCAGCCAGGGACACCATCCCCATTTGGGGTCGATAGTGAACTTCCCCTCGCCTCCCCAGAGGGCATAGCGGAGCTTCCTGTTGAAGCCGTCGTCCGCATCCGTGGTGGTCATGGCAGTGAGGTTGGCCCCTACCTCTGTATCCTCCGGGCTAGGGTGTGTCACAGAGCTGGTGCCAAACACGTGGGCTGTTGTCATTGATGTCAACCACTAGCACCACGATGGTTGCCTCATCGCTGCTTGTGCCATCCGAGATTGAGATCTGGACTGAGTAGTTCCTTTGAGTCTCATAGTCCAGTTTGACATTAGAGGTAAAAACGCCTTTGGAGTCGATGGCAAACTTGTCGGCGTCTGTCAGGACCTGAAGCGTCACGGGAACTACTGTAGTTACTGCTAGGAAGGTCACCTGTATTTGGGGTGACAAAAATGTTATAGGATCGATCTGGTTGGAGTAGAAGTAGATGAAGTTCAGATGAAGTAGAATTGAATGGATCTGGGGAAGTTCATCTTGACAATCACAGCCCCTGGATCCGTCTCTTCCTCTATGCTCCCACGGTAGGTGCTCAAGATGAACATCGGTTTGGAATCTCCAGGTGCCAGGATCTCCACCAGCACCGCGGAGGAACGAGAAATTCCGCCCCCTACAGGACAGGAGGAGAACATCCACAGTCACTTTGGGCCCCAAAAAATGTGGGACCCAATAACCAAATCTCCAGCTGTTGACTGACGAGCCTCCTGTAGACAAACACTATTCCTCTCATATTCTTCTAGTCTACAGTGTATATATGCTATGACTACTAGGCGATAGTATGTTTTCTTGAGTTGCTTGGGTTCATTTACATATTTTCTCAACTTTACGTTCAGATTAGTTCCACACTACAATGCGCTCAACAAAATTGTTTGCATGACAGTGCCTTCAAGTTCTGTAGACAGAGACTGTACCTTGAATCACCATCTCTTGCTGTCACATAGAGAGGGGACTGAAGGACCTTGTTCTCCTCCAGAGGAATGTTCTTTTCCAGTTTTATCTCGCCTGTGTTTTCATCGATGGAGAAAAATCCGTCCAGGTTCCCAAACTCTATTGAGTACTTGACCTGTCCATTAGCACCAGCATCCAGATCTGCTGCTTCAACCTACCAATCACATGGCATAAAACCTACCAATCACATGGCATAAAATGCATGTGGTGACAAAGCAGTACCGTTGTTTCCTGTTTACAGTCGTGTTCCTGTGGTGACATCAGCAGATGAAAAAGGCTATCATGTGTTTCCCACGTTGCACATGCCTCGGACAAAAACCACTTTACCAAACACAGTGACGAATTGAGGTGCAAGGTTAGAAACCATCTCACCTGGGTAACCAACATCCCCACCGTTTGGTTCTTGAAGACCTTCCCCTCGTACCTGGAGCTCTTAAATTGAGGACTGTTGTCATTCTCATCCAGGACGGTGACGTTCACATCAGCCAACGCAACGTGGTGAGGTGGGTCGTTTTCCCGTGCTTCAATCTTCATATTTGATGTATGGAAGATATGGGAAGGTGTTCAACAGCATACCAACTGACCCATACCAACTGCCCATTGTGACAGACTAATTGATAAGATACGTTTTATTAGACGGTACAGGGCACTGCCAAGTGCCATTAGACCTGGTTTGCAACTTGGTTTGCAACTTTTTAGACATATTTACAGGTTCCTTTCTGATTTATAAGTTATTGTGATTATGTCTGCTGCTAAATGGATAAAAGTTGGAGGTCTAAATACTGCTTGTGTTTCAGAGTGTCTGACCTGAAAGATGAAGTTCCCAACAGTCTCCCTGTCCAGGTCAGCTGAACTCTTCACTATGACAGTTCTTGTTACTGTACAAGTTTCTAGTCCCGTTTATTGGTGACATTAAACTACATATTCAATAAAAACTGAATGGAGATGAGGTTATTATGAAACAATGTGATTTGAGAAATCGAGACGGACCACCTTCTGACACTGTAACAGAGTGTATATTGTAAACCGTCTATAAATAGACCATCGTTGACGTAATCATTGAACTTTGACCTTGTATAAATCACAGCAGGTGTGATATACACAGTAGTTATTGTCATGTGTGCTCCCTCTCCGGTCTCTAGGTCACCAGGCTGCTCATTATGGCGCACACCTGTCACCATTGTTACATGCATAATGACACTCACCTGGACTCCATCATCTCCTTGATTACCTGCCCTTTCTATTTCTCTCCCTTTGGTTTCTTCCCCAGTCATCATTGTTCCTGTTTCATGTCAGTGCACATAAACTACTGCAGCATAAATACTGGAGGCTGAGACAGGAGGGGTCAGGAGACACTGTGGCCCCATCCGAGGACACCCCCGGACAGGGCCAAACAGGAAGGATATAACCACACCCTCTTTGCCAAAGCACAGCCCCCACACCACTAGAGGGATATCTTCAACCACCAACTTACCATCCTGAGACAAGGCTGAGTATAGCCCGCAAAGATCTCCGCCATGGCACAACCCAAGGGGGGGCGCCAACCCAGACAGGATGACCACATCAGTGAATCAACCCCCTCAGGTGACGCACCCCCTCCAGGGACGGCATGAGAGAGCCCCAGTAAGCCAGTGACTCAGCCCCTGTAATATGGTTAGAGGCAGAGAATCCCAGTGGAAAGAGGGGAACCGGCCAGGCAGAGACACCAAGGGCGGTTCGTTGCTCCAGAGCCTTTCCGTTCACCTTCCCACTCCTGGGCCAGACTACACTCAATCATATGACCCACTGAAGAGATGAGTCTTCAGTACAGACTTAAAGGTTGAGACCGAGTTTGCGTCTCTGACATGGGTAGGCAGACCATTCCATAAAAATGGAGCTCTATAGGAGAAAGCCCTGCCTCCAGCTGTTTGCTTAGAAATTCTAGGGACAATTAGGAGGCCTGCGTCTTGTGACCGTAGCGTACGTGTAGGTATGTACGGCAGGACCAAATCAGAGAGATAGGTAGGCGCAAGCCCATTTAATGCTTTGTAGGTTAGCAGTAAAACCTTGAAATCAGCCCTTGCTTTGACAGGAAGCCAGTGTAGGGAGGCTAGCACTGGAGTAATATGACATTTTTTGGTTCTAGTCAGGATTCTAGCAGCCGTATTTAGCACTAACTGAAGTTTATTTAGTGCTTTATCCGGGTAGCCGGAAAGTAGAGCATTGCAGTAGTCTAACCTAGAAGTGACAAAAGCATGGATTAATTTTTCTGCATCATTTTTGGACAGAAAGTTTCTGGTTTTTGCAATGTTACGTAGATGGAAAAAAGCTGTCCTTGAAATGGTCTTGATATGTTCTTCAAACGAGACATCAGGGTCCAGAGTAACGCCGAGGTCCTTCACAGTTTTATTTGAGACGACTGTACAACCATTAAGATTAATTGTCAGATTCAACAAAAGATCTCTTTGTTTCTTGGGACCTAGAACAAGCATCTCTGTTTTGTCCGAATTTAAAAGTAGAAAGTTTACAGCCATCCACTTCCTTATGTCTGAAACACATGCTTCTAGCAAGGGCAATTTTGGGGCTTCACCATGTTTCATTGAAATGTAGAGCTGTGTGTCATCCGCATAGCAGTGAAAGTTAACATTATGTTTTCGAATGACATCCCCAAGAGGTAAAATATATAGTGAAAACAATAGTGGTCCTAAAACGGAACCTTGAGGAACACCGAAATTCACAGTTGATTTGTCAGAGGACAAACCATTCACAGAGACAAACCGATATCTTTCCGACAGATAAGATCTAAACCAGGCCAGAACTTGTCCGTGTAGACCAATTTGGTTTCCAATCTCTCCAAAAGAATGTGGTGATTGATGGTATCAAAAGCAGCACTAAGGTCTAGGAGCACGAGGACAGATGCAGAGCCTCGGTCCAATGCCATTAAAATGTAATTTACTACCTTCACAAGTGCAGTCTCAGTGCTGTGATGGGGTCTAAAACCAGACTGAAGCATTTCATATACATTGTTTGTCTTCAGGAAGGCGGTGAGTTGCTGCGCAACAGCCTTTTCTAAAAATTTTGAGAGGAATGGAAGATTCGATATAGGCCGATAGTTTTTTATATTTTCTGGGTCAAGGTTTGGCTTTTTCAAGTGAGGCCTTATTACTGCCACTTTTAGTGAGTTTGGTACACATCCGGTGGATAGAGAGCTGTTTATTATGTTCAACATAGGAGGGCCAAGCACAGGAAGCAGCTCTTTCAGTAGTTTAGTTGGAATAGGGTCCAGTAAGCAGCTTGACGGTTTAGAGGCCATGATTATTTTCATCATTGTGTCAAGAGATATAGTACTAAAACTCTTGAGCATCTCTCTTGATCCTAGGTCCTGGCAGAGTTGTGCAGACTCAGGACAACTGAGCTTTGAAGGAATATGCAGATTTAAAGAGGAGTCTGTAATTTGCTTTCTAATAATCATAATCTTTTCCTCAAAGAAGTTCATGAATTTATCATTGCTAAAGTGAAAATCCTCTCTTGGGGAATGCTGCTTTTTAGTTAGCTTTGCGACAGTATCAAAGAGGAATTTCGGATTGTTCTTATTTTCCTCAAGTTAGAAAAATAGGATGATCGAGCAGCAGTAAGGGCTCTTCGGTACTGCACGGTACTGTCTTTCTAAGCTAGTCGGAAGACTTCCAGTTTGGTGTGCCGCCATTTCCGTTCCAATTTTCTGGAAGCTTGCTTCAGAGCTCGAGTATTTTCTGTGTACCAGGGAGCTAGTTTCTTATGAGAATATTTTTTAGTTTTTAGGGGTGCAACTGCACAAGGTTAAATTGAGTTCCTCAGTTAGGTGGTTAACTGATTTTTGTCCTCTGGCGTCCTTGGGTAGACAGAGGGAATCTGGAAGGACATCAAGGAATCTTTGTGTTGTCTGTGAATTTATAGCACGACTTTTGATGTTCCTTGGTTGGGGTCTGAGCAGATTATTTGTTGCAATTGCAAACGTAACAAAATGTGTTCACTCCCTGAACTTACTTCCCGACTCTCAGCGTACATCCTTACAGTTATAAACTACTGCTTGTGAAAAAGGGATTTCAATTGATATGAGAATAAATATGTGAATTTCTTTAAATGTATAACGGCTCTCGTTTGTTGAATGAAGAGTGGACCAAGACGCAGCGTGGAAAGTATTCATGATTTTAATATTCAAAAAACACCCAAACAAAATAACAAATGTGAAAATGAAAATCACACAGTTCTGTCAGGCACAGACACTAAGCAGAAAACAAGATCCCACAAAGAAAATGACAACTTATATATGATCCCCAATCAGAGACAATGATAGACAGCTGCCTCTGATTGGGAACCACACTTGGCCAAAAACAAAGAAATAGAAAACATAGACTTTTCCACCAGAGTCACACCCTGACCTAACCAAACATAGAGAATAATAAGGATCTCTAAGGTCAGGGCGTGACAAAATGAATGTAAACGTGTCATTTTCTACAATATACAGTCTAATGAGATGATTTTGAATTAAACACACATTTTGAATATGAGAAACTTTAATAAATGCATTGGAATAGAAACCAAGTTAAAGAAGCTAATTCTCTCTTTCTCTTCATTACATATCTGCCTATAGCATCCCACACCTGGGAACTATAAAACACAGGCACAATCAAGGAACTACAGAATGTTCTGACTGGTCAATAGTTCTCAGTGCTATCTTTAAGCGAAGAGAATAAAGAGTGGGAAATAGATGGGTTGATTTAATTTATGCTTTCTTTGATCGCTAATGCACAAATGGTGACTTATTCCCTTTTATCAACAGTTGGCTTGTGATTTCTAACAAATTCACATTCTGAATGAATGTTTCATAATGAGTCTACGTTGACACTTTGTACCAGTTTGTAAAACTTTTGTACCAGCTTGTAAAACCATTTTACTCATCTCTTTCTGCATTCAACAAACGTTTTAATTAACTATAAGGTGTGGCGTCGGTTTGTGGTTTGCTTTGCTTTATCTTGGCCAGGTCGCAGTTATAAATGAGAACTTGGTCTCAACTGGCCTACATGGTTAAATAAAGGTGGGGGAAAAATTGTCTCACTTTTTTAATCGGCTTTTTATCGGAGCAATTTACTGTAGGGCTCTATTCAATCTGTGTCGCTGAAGAGTTAAAGATTGCGAGATTTCCCATTGAGACGACATATGCCGAGTTTACCGTGGACGCGCGGTCTCCGCTGAAATTTGCCCTCAAATTTCGATCATGCTGTAACGCTGAATTTAGCCGATATGAATTGAATAGAACCCTTTAGCCATTTGAATCTAAACAAGAAGCTGTTTAACCAATTATAACAGAGCTGTTACAATACTGTGGGAATTTGATAAACTATTGGCCTTGGTTTTACAGAAAATCAACTATGTACAGTTGCATTAGTGAAAGAGAATTACGATTATTAAAGGGCAATCTACAGTTCAAATAATAACAAACTGGGTACCCCACTACTGTTTGGTAAAAACCTGAGGGATAGGACTGAAGAAATGTAACCACCCTGAAATTCATAGACAGTAGAAATTCATAGACAATAGATAACAAATATTATATTTCATGTAAAAATAGTTACAAAAAATACCTTGAGACATCACATTAAGCCCCGTACAGCATATGGAACAAATTAATTTATTGTACAAATTTTTCTAATCCTTGGGCATCCTAAAGGTCTAGCTAGGGGAATCCCCCTTAGGATTTAGGTAAATAAAAGTCCTTCGAAAAAATATGTATTGCAATGATAACCAAAAGTGACAAAAAAGTTTGCAGACATTTCACTGAACTGTTAACATATAATTTACAAGAGTATATCATTTGACTTGGATACACCTATCGAAAAGCTTCATCTAAAATGTAAGGTTGTATTACTCCATACTACTTTTGATGTAATTTGAGTCTTTGTAAACAAACCATGTATACCTTCAACATATCACAGTTATTTTGAGAAGCGGTTTGGGTCTATTGGCTTAGCCCAACTGTTTTGGGTGTTGGACCAACAGTCTACAGACCCAGGTTGGAGTCCTGGTTGTCAGTCTTTCGGCTGTCAGTCTTTGCGAGCATAGCTCCATTTACATCCAATGTAGCTTATTTTGTTCCAAACCAGGAACAGGTTCTGTATTCTGTTCCAACTCTGTTCCAAACCAGGAACAAGTTCTGTATTCTGTTCCAAACCAGGAACAGGTTCTGTATTCTGTTCCAAACCTGTTCCAAACCAGGAACAAGTTATGTATTCTGTTCCAAACCAGGAACAGGTTCTGTATTCTGTTCCAAACCAGGTAACTGGGCTGTGTTGTAGTTGTCTTTAGACTAGCAGTATAGAGGTTGATTATAATCTATAAGAAATCTACACATATTAAAAAGTGATTGTATGTTGAAATAAATCATTTTTAATAAAACAATTGCGTTATTCTAAATAATTGTTTAAAAAGTTACTTAGGGTTAAGGGTCACTGCTGTAGCTACAGTGTAACAATAATGAGTAATTACAATAGTATTGCACAGTAACCTTACTTACAGGAGCACCACAATAAATGATGTCCACGGTTATTTCCCCAATTCATCCTGTAAGAGGAAGTAGCACAACTCTTTTGACTCTCTTTGGCCCAGTCTACAGAATGACACAGCATCGCCTCTCCGGCCGAGGCTTATGGGTGTCTCTGTTCTCGTGATATTGACAGAAACATGACTCTGTGTCCACATGTTTCCTTTGCTCTTACGAGGAATTGAGTCATGTGGCATGTCAATCACAGACTCCCTTGATGGTGTTGGCCTGGGACTCTTGATGTTGATGGCCCCTTGATGTTGACCCGGTCAGGTTGGCTGACAGCTGGTTGATAAACGGTGGTGTGGCTTCGAGCTGGAGTTTCTTGCCGCCTGACTGCTTGGACAAACATAATCGGTCTGGGCACCAGGTACCCGGCTTTCCTTAGCAGCTCCCCCAGCTCCAGATTACGGATGAGCCTGACCAAATCCCTAATGATCCGATAGGTCTTCTGGCGATCAAAGGTCCTCATGTTGGGTCGGGGTGAAGGCTGATGATGATACCATACTGCTGTCATCATGGTGTCCTTCGTAGTTCTGCCTAATGTATGATGGCAAGTCATCTGCCCCTGGGGGTATTCAGGTTGCCCATCTCATAGTACGGAAAGTTCTGGTTGGGAAGCAGTTGCCAACAGTAGCCGTCACACTCGAGTCGGTTATCGGAGCGATGGAAGCCGAACTCCTTCCTTTTGGGGTTGTACGGCGCCAGCAGGTCACCATTGTTGTCAAATATGACGGAGTTATGGGAGAACCAGTGGAGCAGGTAAAGCCCATGCCTGGGCCAAGGCCGACCAGAACCAGACGAGTTGAGGTCTCCCATTATATTTAATGTTTTAACGTTAGCCATCCATACACCTGAAAATATTGGAAGGATGAGAGAGAGGAAGGATGCGAGAGAGGAAGGAGGAGAGAGAGGAAAGAGGAGAGAGAGGAAAACAAAATGTTAACCCTACTACTACATGATATGCCTGTATAACGCAATATAGCTACACTACATGACCAAAAGGTATGCGGATACCTACTCGTTGAACATCTCATAGCAAAATCATGGGTATTAAATATGGAGTAGGTTCCCCTTTGCTGCTATAAAAGCCTCCACACTCTAGGTTTGTGTGCAGCTGCTTGGCCATGGAAACCCATTTCATGAAGCTCCTAACGAACAGTTCTTGTGCTGATGTTACTTCCAGAGGCAGTTTGGAACTCGTAGTGAGTGTTGCAACCGAGGACAGGCAATTTTTACATTCTTCAGCACTCGGCGGCCCCATTCTGTGAGCTTCACTTCTCGGCTGAGCCATTGTTGGTCCAAGGCGTTTCCACTTCACAATAACAGAACTTACAGCTGACAGGGGCAGCTCCAGCAGGGCAGAAAATTAACGTACTGACTTGTTAGAAAAGTGACATCGTTGATAGTCACTGAGCTCTTCAATATGGCCATTCTACTGGCAATGTTTGTCTATGGAGAATGCATGCTGTGTGCTCAATTTTATAAACCTGTCAGCAACGGGTTTGGCTGAAATAGCCGAATCAACTCATTTGAAGGGGTGTCCTATACTTTTGTATGTATTTCTATGTGAGAGTTCCACAACGTTGTCCACTACCTGATTGAGTGGACTGAAGCCAAATACCTGTTTCCTGATCCTGTCACAACCTATAACAGCCTTATACAAACTAACCACTCTACCATCCTAATTTTCTGAGCCACAAACTCAACCTATTCTAACCTCATTCTGCATGTAATGCTGCTCTCAAACATCATAGTAGTTTATGATAGGAGTTGAAGAAATTGAGGTCAGTAGCTTGTGAACCTTTGTTTATATTCGAACACTCAAAAATATTTTTTCAATTTTTTAGATTATTACTAGCTGATACAGTAATTCACAAACTATAAAATAGGTGTTTGACGTTACAGATGCCATGTCAAATTGTAAAAACAGCCTGCGGTAACTGTTACTATGTTGCCATGAACACACACGCGCACGCACGTGCGCTCTCTCGCTCTCTCTCTCGTTCTCTCTCTCTCACACACACACTCATACATACTTCCCGGTACCTTTTTTATGAAGTAGATAGGGTTCTTGCTGTACCTATTCTGTGTCCTTCTAGTGAGTGTTTTATGGGTATTATTCTATAATTAAGTACAGTAATTAGGACTAACCTAATGCAATTGTCTTACACCGAATTTATACCGTAAGTACACAATGCAAGACTGTACTTAGCTACACAAAATGTAGCAAACACGTGCAGTGACGCTATTTGTAACTTGAAGCTACTATGTTTTTCATTATCTCATTTCAAGACTCACCACTGTATTATTGATGTTAATAAATAGACATTAAATACTGATTTTGAGACTGTTCAACCATTAACATACTTGTCATGTTCTATTTAGTTTGGAAAAGGTTCACAAAGTCCAAAAAGAAATACTGTTTTCAACTATGCTATATTTTGGGTATTAATTATATAAGACAACTTTTTTTATCAACCTCACGTCGCTTTCAACGATGATTGGTGTGTGTGTATGGGTTTTCGAGGATATGTAGGCCAATCAGCGATTTATGTGCGTGATTATGGTGAGAAAAACAACCAATGAGCGGGCATACACATGACAGGAGTCACGTGACCCGTGGGGCTGAAACATGGCAGATGTCGAAACAACCAAATCTTTGAACGGTTTGCTGAATGGAATAGCACAAATAGTGTATTATAATAATGCTGAAATAACAGAGGAACTTTTGAAAAATGAACTTTATCCAGACTTAACGCAGGAGGAGTTTTGCGCGATGCATGAAAAGATGAAAGGTCTTTTAAAGGTACTGTCAATTTTGCATTTGGACATCATTCTCAACTGATTCATCTTGTGTTGATTGAGAAACGTAACCAGCTACATTATTATTGGGTTAGGCAATAGGTAACAAATAGTTACATGTTTGAAATGCTCAACCTCGTCCTGCAGCCCATATGCTTGAACCCTGTTTCTCTATTGTCTTTCTTTAATTGTGTCTGTAAAATCTTACCAAAACAGCTTTCAGCTAAATCAGTTAATATCATTTGTACACGTGGCATTGTAAATAAATGGCTAGCATAGGGTGTGTGGATTCATTCATGTTGACAACTTCATTCATGTTGAGAACGGTGGTTTTCAATGATAGATCAGTTTGTCTTCCCTACAGGCTGAGATTTACATGTCACTAGATGGCAGCACTAGAACACCTGTGTAAACACATGTCAAACTTCCCTTGTCGTTGTTTTTCATTTTTTTTTATAACCTTTATGTAACTAGGCAAGTCAGTTAAGAACATTCTTATTTACAATGACGGCCTACCAAAAAATGCAGAAGGCCTCCTGCCGGGACGGGGGCTGGGATAATAAATTAAACATAGGACAAAATGGCAAGAGACAACACTACATAAAAAGAGACCTAAGACGACAACATCACGGCAAGGCAGCAACACCGCATGGTAGCAACTTGATGTGGAGATGACATTGTGTCTACATTTCTGTCTTGACCAGGCCAAGATAATACAACAAGAAAAACATCATCCTCTTTGTTAGACTAACACATCTCTGCTTGTTTTCTTCTCCCCTTCTCAGTCCATTGCCGCTGCAAACATGGACCAGGCCCAGCTGGAAGCCTTCCTGACTGCCCAGACCAGGAAGCAGGGCACGGGGAGTGTGAGCGCCGAGCAGGCGGCTGCCCTCTCCCGGTTCTGGAAGAGCCATCGGGCCCGGGTGAGGGAGAGCCTGCTGGGCCAGAGCCGCTGGGAGCCCGGCCTGAAGGGCCTCACCTGGAGGGTGGACCTTCAGACCTCAGCCAGCAGAGGGGGTGCCGCCAACATTCCCGTGGCCCTGGTGGAGCTGGAACTGGGCAGGGTTGGAGAGGTGAGAGAGGAAAGGGGAGTTGGGGTGGGGGGAGAGGAAAAGGCCCACACTCTAAAATACCAGTCACACTGACTGTCCAAGCACATTACATGGCTGCCTGCAATTAGACCAATATTATGTTTTGATTCCCAAATTGTGCTTTCAGACATAGCCTGTTGATTTGCATAATTTACTTTCTGCTCTGGACTCTGTTCTATAATGTGCCCCAGGTGGGTGGAATTTGCACATTTTTATTTTAAACCACCTAATTAGTCCTAAAGTTAAATCTCCACCCACCCGGGCCACCGGGTTAAACCTCTAAGAAATCTAATGTGAATATAATGCAGGACAATGCAAGCTATGAGGAAGCTGAAGAGCACATGTCATTCAGAACACATCAGTGGCTTTGTTCTCACCTTCCTCTTTCCTGCTTTAGCAGTATATTTATTGCATTGTCACAGTTCCACATTTTTGTGTCTGATGTACCAGCACTACATACACTAGTCTGCCTTTAACCTGTTAGTCCTCAGACCTAATACATACAGTTGAAGTTGGAAGTTCAGCACATTTAAACTCAGTTTTCACATTTCCTGACATTTAATCCTAGTAAACATTCCCTGTCTTAGGTCAATTAGGATCACCACTTTATTTTAAGAATATGAAATGTCAGAATAATAGTAGACATAATGATTTATTTCAACTTTTATGTCTTTCATCACATTCCCAGTGGGTCAGAAGTTTACATACACTCAATTAGTATTTGGTAGCATTGCCTTGGGTGACTTTTGGCCCATTCCTCCTGACAGAGCTGGTGTAACTGAGTCAGGTTTCTAGGCCTCTTTGCTCGCACATGCTTTTTCAGTTCTGTCCACGAATTTCCTATGGGATTGAGGTCAGGGCTTTGTGATGGCAACTCCAATACATTGACTTTGTTGTCCAACCTCTTAGAGATCGGGCTACTTTTTTCAACATTCTGTTAAAAATCGTGCAATATTTCAACGTCCTGCTACTCATGCCAGGAATATAGTATATGCATATGATTAGTATGTGTGCATAGAAAACACTCTGAAGCTTCTAGAACTGGTTCAATGGTGTCTGTGACTATAACAGAACGAGTTCCGTGGTCAAAATCGCCAGAAAACCTGGTCACTAAATCGACGAAGAAAAAATCAATCCGCCAGTCCATGTATTGTGTATTGGAAGGAAAAATAATTAGAGTGAGATTACAGTTCCTACAGCTTCCACACGATGTCGCCAGTGTTGTGATTTCGATTCAACTAAATCCTTGGTCATCTGAGTAATAGCCACATCCGGTTGTCAAGTCCACAGATGTAAACAATGGAACCGTAAAAGTTAGTTACGTTACCCAAACTCGTGCTTATTGAATACAGATCGCTCCGTGATCAATTTGATTGTTTATTAACGTTTAGTAATACCTAAAGTTGGATTACAGAAGTAGTTTGAAATGTTGTCAAAGTTTATAGGCAACTTTTTTAATTTAAAAAAATCACGTTGCGTTTAAAAAATGTGTTTTTACTGGATCTGACGGTGTTCATAAATTTACATTTTGGGTACACAAGGACCGATTTAATCGAAAAAAAAAGACCCAATTGTGATGTTTATGGGACATATAGGAGTGCCAACAAAGAATCTCGTCAAAGGTAATGAATGTTTTATCTTTTATTTCTGTGTTTTGTGTAGCGCCGGCTACGCTAATTCCTTTGTTTTACGTCCCCTTATGGTATTTCGGCGTGTTGCCTGCTATCAGATAATAGCTACTCATGCTTTCGCCGAAAAGCATTTTACAAATCTGACTCGTTGGCTAGATTCACAACGAGTGTAGCTTGAATTGAGTACCCTGTATGTGAATTTTAATGAACGTTTGAGTTTTAACGAGTGCTATTAGCATTTGGTGTAGCGCATTTGCATTTATTGTTGGCAGGGGGTGCGGTTGCGTCCCGGGTGGGCCAGAGAGGTTAAGCCATTTTGCCACAACTTTGGAAGTATGCTTGGGGTCATGGTCCATTTGGAAGATCCATTTGTGACCAAGCTTTAACATCCTGAATGATGTCTTGATGTTGCTTCAATATATCCACATTTTCCTACCTCATGATGCCATCTATTTTGTGAAGTACACCAGTCCCTCCTGCAGCAAAGCACCCCCACAACATGATGCTGCCACCCCCGTGCTTCACATTTGGGATGATGTTCTTCAGCTTGCAAGCCTCCCCCTTTTTCCTCCAAACATAACGATGGTCATTATGGCCAAACATTTCTATTTTTGTTTCATTAGAACAGAGGACATTTCTCCAAAATGTATGATCTTTGTCACCATGTGCAGTTGCAAACCGTAGTCTGGCTTGGCTTTTTTATGGAGTTTTGGAGCAGTGGCTTCTTCCTTGCTCACCGGCCTTTCAGGTTATGTCGATATAGGACTTGTTTTACTGTGGATATAGATACTTTTGTACCTGCTTCCTCCAGCATCTTCACAAGGTCTTTGCTGTTGTTCTGGGATTGATTTCCACAGACAGAACGCGTCTCCTTCCTGAACGGTATGACGGCTGCGTGTTCCCATGGTGTTTATACTCGTGTACTATTGTTTGTACAGATGAACGTGGTACCTTCAGGCATTTGGAAATTGCTCCCAAGGATGAACCAGACTTGTGGAGATCAACAACAAAAATTCTGAGGTCTTGACTAAATTATTTTGATTTTCTCATGAGTTCAAGCAGAGGCACTGAGTTTGAAGGTAGGCCTTGAAATACATCCACAGGTACACCTCCAATTGACTCAAATTATGTCAATTAGCCTATCAAGCTTCTAAAGCCAATTTTTTTCCAAGCTGTTTAAGGCACAGTCAACTTAGTGTATGTAAACTTCTGACCCACTGGAATTTTAATACAGTGAAATAATCTGTCTGCAAACAATTGTTGGAAAAGTTAATTATGTCATGCATAAGGTAGATGTCCTAACCGACTTGCCAAAACTATAGTTTGTTAACAAGATATTTCAGGATTGGTTGAAAAACAAGTTTTAATGGCTACAACCTAAGTGTATGTAGGGGGGAATAGGGTGCCATTTGGGATGCACTACAAGTCAACTGACAGACCCCAGCTGAAGCCACCACCACGGAGGTTACAGGTCTGGGATCAGCTTGCCCCACTCCTGTCCTCATCTTAATCACCAACGGCCAAAACACCAACCTGACTCTATTCCAGCTATTGGAAGACGTCTTATCTGCATGACTGAGCTACATCCATCCTATGGTTGGTTAGTTTGTCCCGCTAATGCTTCTATAGCCTTGACTTTCTAGAGCAGGGCTGCCCAACCCTCTTCCTGGAGATCTGTAGGTTTTCAGTCCAACCCCAATTAAGCATATCTGATTGAGCTTGTTAAGGTCTTGTTGAGCAGCTAATTAGTATAATCAGGTGTGTTAAATTAGGGTTGGACTCCAGGAAGAGGGTTGGGCAGCCCTGGTCTAGAGTCAACTGCTTAAAAAGGCTATATAGAACTTTTGCTTCGGTAGGTGCTCTAGAACCAAAAGGGGTCCAGCAGAAATATTGCCCAGAAATGACCTAATTTAACAGGAAAATGTATATGAACCATACAGAATACAATCCTGACAACATTTCAAATGGCTTCCTGTTCCTTTTTCATGTCTCATCTTCTAATAGACCGGAGTGGCCCACTTTCATTCAACACTGAATCGGTAGCTCCCTGTAGACTTGAGCTAAAATGGAGCACAGCTTCCACTCCCACTTATTTCAATAAACTTGGTATAGCCTAATAATGGGCTGGGTGGTGTCTGCTTCAGCTCTTATCTGGGGTCAAAAAAGATCTAATCTGACCCAATCACTTTCTTGCTGTATCCACAGCCATTGTTCCTTTTCATTGGGTACTAAAGCAGATTCACAGCTGATTTATGAAGACATCATTTGTACTAAGGTGAATAGAAGTGGTCTGTTGACATTTTGATTTGGCAGTGCGAGAGACTATTTTCCTCTTGCGAGAACTTTAACTAAGAATTCCCATGTGTGTACTTATTACAATAACGTGATAAATCAATAACCTCACTTTGTAATCTAGTAGCGTCGTTGTAACATTTACAGCATGCAAACTAGAGACCAACAGACAATTGGTAGTCTGTGTGGAGTAGGATTGGCAAGGTCACATGCAATGTTTCTACAGGTTAGTCGCCCGTCGTCTATAAATCAAAAAGTTGCACAAGTCTGAATTATGCAGAACAGGTTTTCTGATGAGGCCAATTTGGTTCTGTAACAGTTTGTAATTGAGTCAGTAATCGAAAGATTGCTGGATCGAATCCTCGAGCTGACTGTCGTTCTGCCCCGGAGCAAAGCAGTTTAACCCACTGTTCCCCGGGTACCAAGGACGTGGACTTCGATTTTTAAGGCACCCCTCCGCACCTCTCTGATTCAGAGGGGTTGGGTTAATGCGGAAGACACATTCAGTTGTACAACTGACTAGGTATCCCCCTTTATATAATATGCCCAGTGATTGTGGTTAAAACATCCTCTATCTTACCCACACATCCTATTCTAAGTAACTGACTGTTTATCAGGTGCTGTGGAATAGTAAACCAATTCTGTTGGTTTTAGGGAAGTCCCCTGATGTCGTTGTTCAATAGATCTATTTACTTAGCTGAGAGAAGCTACGTAAATTGCACCACTAGCACCACTGGTGGCTGTGCTCTCCCCTTTTGAGCATGACCACAAGTACATGCTGTACATTCTATTGAATTCTCAGAGCTCCAGAACTAAACCGGCTGTATGTGGGTAATGTATGAGGTTGTAGTTTCCACATCTGTACATTTCATATAGCACATGTTCCTGTTCTGTAGGCACGAAACGTTATGAAATATTTCAAAATGGAGGTGCTACAGGATTTTGTCCAATAAGAACACATTTGTTTTTCCCGTTGTAAAAACATTTTGTCCTACTGAACACCATTAACTAAGCCCATCCAGGCGTTGGTCTTTTTTCATCTGGATGACAGCCGAAGCCTTAGTGCATTACATTTGGCAGACAGTGTTTTGCACCAGTGATCTGTGGAGTTGAGGAGCTCCCAGTTGACGTTTGATTTACAAGACAAGCTTGGGTCGTTTGTCTCTGTCGTTAGGCTTTGCCTTTACCCACAGCGACCCAACCCAATCTCCATTACCTTGTGAAGTCAAAGACATAATGCACTAACAATATCAGGCAGAAAGAATGTTGATTGAATCCCTATGACCAAATTGTTTTTGACCAAAGTGTCAAAAGGGAAGGTTTGTTCTCTGTGTGTGTGACAATTTCAAGAGTTAGGAAAGTGAAGAAATATGATAGGTATGAGGCATTCCAATTCCTGCCTATAGATGAGAGCTGGCATGTAACATTAGGCATCTTTAATTGGAGGGTGGAGAGTCAAAAGACATGGAAAGAAGAGGATAATGTGTAATAAGCAATCATCTCCTCTCCCTGTCCTATTTTCACAGGATGTTGGCTTAACTGTTCTTACATGTTGATGTGTTTACCTACATGTCGATCATTGGCAAACATAGAAGGCATGACCAATTCTTCTCTCCACACAGGTGATTTCTCAGAGGACTGCACAGTGAAATCTTAAATGACATTTTTTCTGCTTGTCTTCTCAAAACAAACAGAAGAATGATGGATCTCGATAACAGTAATGGGAGCACACTTGGTCTCATAGACTAGCCGTAGCATAGTAAATGTAAATCCAGCCCACTCAAATTAGTATGATATCTTACGTTTGGTATGGTTACATAAGACCGATGGTTCCATAAGAATCTCATCACGGACCAATTTTAGCTAATTAGCAACTTTAACTACTTGCTACTTTGCAACTACTTAGCATGTTAGCTAACCCTTCCCCTAACCCTACCCTTAAGTTTAACAGTTAGGTTAAAGGGTTAACCCTAACCGCTAGCCTAGTTAACGTGAGCAAATGTTAGCCACCTTGCTAGAATTCGTAACATATTGTACGTTTACAAATTTGTAACATTGTACTTTTAGCATTTTAACATTGTAATTCGTAACATATCATACGAAATGGGTGTTGGACACCCACAAATGAATACGTACCATACAAAACGTAACATATCATACCAATTGGGAGTGTATCGGATTTACATACAGAATAATAAGAAATGCTCTGAGACCAGGTTTGGGTATCATCTCACGATAAGCCTCGGCTCCGTTTTGGCCAGCGCTCTCGTTATCTCATGTCTGATTTGTTTTTCCAGTAAACAAATACATTAGCGTGCCGCGTGACCCTTTGAGTGCATTAAATTAGTTCTCTAATATATGATGACAGATCCGGTAGACTCATAGGTGCCTCCAATACGGAAGAAACGAATGGGTGTAGCAACAGTAAGGCAGCATTCTAACGCTGTGAGCATCCCAAATGGCCCTGTATTCCCTACATAGTGCACTGTTGTCTTTTGGTTGACCTGTAGTGTGTCTAAAATGCAGTTTGTATTCAGTGTCTTCTGAGTCCTTTTGTATTACAAATGTTAGTCGCCTGTCAGTGTTTAGCAATCCATTGTCTCGGTTAATTGTGCCAGGTATGCTGTGTAGGCCTATATAGCATATCATTCTGTTTATTGTGCTGTTAAGTGTGTAGGCGCAACATAAACGCATGCATACTATTAATGCTCTCTCAGAACTTAAACACTTTTTTAGAGTGCATCGATGGTTTGCAACGTAGTTCATTCTCAATGCTTTTTCCCTCCACACATGGCTAGCATAAGAGCACATACTTAACCAAACAGGATAAACACTTGTATCATTCAACATACAGTATCAGGAATGTCTTCACTAGTAACCAAACAGGACCTACCTGAACTATTCCAATTAGAAATGCTTGTTCTGAACACGATGGCGCTGGAGGGGAGGCCTGCCGTCTTATTGGCTAGTTTTTTTGTTTTTTTTTTAAACTTGTTTTATACATAATGTTGCTACTACCGTCTCTTGTGACCGAAAGAGCTTCTGGACATAAGAACTGCGATTGTTCACCAAAAAACTGAACAAAGAGTTCTTCAACAAGTCGGATGGATGGATATACTACTACAGACACCCAACCAGACCCAGATCCCTGTGATTTGCTGGAGAAGGAAACAGAGATTTAGTGGAAAAAGACCCGGTTGCCTTGTGAGGATCAGGCGATGAGGCTAATCTGCCCTTGCCTTCCGTCCCGCTAGCTAATGTTCAATCACTGGAAAATAAATGGGACAAGCTGAAAGCACATATATTCTACCAACGGGACATTAACTGTAATATCTTAAGTTTCACGGTGTTGTGGCTGAACGACGATATTAAGAACATACACCTGGCGGGTTATACACTCCCATCGGCAGGACAGAACCGCATTCTCTGGTAAGACATGGGGCGGGGACCTATGCATATATGTGAACAACAGCTGGTGCACTATCTAAGGAAGTCTCGGTTTTGCTCGCCTGAGGTAGAGTATGTCATGATAAGCTGTAGACCACACTATCTACCTAGAGTTTCTGTATTTTTTTGTTGTATCTGTCTACATACCACCACAGAGCAATGCTGACACTAAAACCGTGTTCATTGAGCTGTATACCGTCATTAGCAAACAGGAAAACGCTCATCCAGAGGCGGCGCTCCTAGTGGCCGGGGACTTTTAATGCAAGTTAACTTAAATCTGTTTTGTCTCATTTCTACTAGCATGTTAAAAGTACAACCAGAGGGGGAAAAAATTCTAGACCACCTTTACTCCACACACAGTAGCGTACAAAGCTCTCTCTCGCCCTCCATTTGGCAAATCTGAACATAATTATATCCTCCTGATTCCTGCTTACAAGCGCAAATTAAAGCAGGAAGCACCAGTGACTGTCGATAAAAAAAAGTGGTCTGATGAAGCATCATGTTGTGGGGGTGCTTTGCTGCAGAAGGGACTGGTGCACTTCACAAAATAATGGCATCTTGGGGTAGGAAAATGATGTGGATGTATTGAAGCAACTTCTCAAGACATCAGTCAGGAAGTTAAAGCTTGGTCCCAAATGGGTCTTCCAAATGGACAATGACTCCAAGCATGCTACCAAAGTTGTGGCAATATGGCTTAAGGACAACAAAGTCAATGTATTGGAGTGGCCATCACAAAGCCCTGACCTCATTTGTGGGCAGAACTGAAAAAGCGTGTGTGAGCAAGGAGGCCTAGAAACCTGACTCAGTTACACCAGCTATGTCAGGAGGAATGGGCCAAAATTCACCCAACTTATTGTGGAAGCTTGTGGAAGGCTACCCAAACCGTTTGACCCAAGTTAAACTATTTTAAGGCAATGTTACCAAATACTAATTGAGTGTATGTAAACTTCTGACCCACTGGGAATGTGATGAAAGAAATAAACGCTGAAATAAATCATTATCTCTACTATTATTCTGACATTTCACATTCTTAAAATAAAGTGGTGATCCTAACTGACCTAAGACAGGGAATTTTTAAATGTCTGGAATTGTGAAACTGAGTTTAAATGTATTTGGCTAAGGTGTATGTAAACTTCCGACTTCAACTGTACATATTACCTCGACACGTGCCCCCGCACACAGACATTGACTCTGTACCGGTACTCCCTGTATATAGCCCCTCTGTTATTTACTGCTGCTCTTTAATTATTTGTTATTCTTATCTCTTAGTGTTTTTAAATGTATTTTCTTAAATTTGCATTGTTGGTTAAGGGCTTGTAAGTAAGCATTTCACTAAGATCTACACCTGTTGTATTTGGCGCATGTGACAAATACAATTTGATTTGAAAACATTTGCTACGTTGTACACTAATGAATATACACCCCTGGTTACCTGTGTTTTGCCATGTCCAGCCGACCGGGCATGTGGCACTGTGTGGATGTGGGTCACTGTGGGGTCAAGCCCATTGAGAACGTGTACAGGTGATCAGTTGCCGGTGCAACTGGTGTCAGCAGTCGCTCCAGTGCCATGTCCCTCAGATCTGTGACAGTCTGCCGCTCCCCTGGTACTGAGAATGAGGCCAGCAGAGCAGCACGCCCTTGAAGACAAGATGCCACTTAGTTGAAGTCTACTATGCTGTTGTATTAGAGGAGTTATACATAAATTCAGTTGCTGTCGCTATGGTGAATCTACTTTTCCACCTGAGAGTAGAGGAAGATTAGGATTGAGGTGTGCCTCATGGTATTTAGTTGACTATTTAGTAGGCTAAACACTAAATGTAATGGTATTGAGGCTAATGAGGAGCACTTATACAGTAACTGTTTTGCAGCCTAATAAAAGTAAATTATAGGTGTTCAGGGCAAGCCTATGCAAGGAGATTACACAGTAACTTCATCTATCAAGTCCTACTCACTTTTATTTGATTTATTTAACCTTTTAACTAGGCAAGTCAGTTAAGAACAAATTCTTATTTACAACCGGATGACGCTGGGCCAATTGTGCGCCGCCCTATGGGACTCCCAATCACGACCGGTTGTGATACAGCCTGGATTCACTAAGCTACAATGTTTGTGTTTTATAGTCTTGAGTGACAATTGAACAATGCGCATGGCATTCCATTAAGCCGAGGTGGATGGACAGCTTCAAGAGGGTCCTCTCTCTCGCCAACCGAAATGAACACTGAATTGTCCCGGGCAACAGACACGCTTCAAACCCTGTGCTTCAATCAAACAAATGACGGTGGAAAGAAATAGGGCAGCGGTAGCCAGTAACCTGGCAACTGTTCTTTAAGAGCAGTGATGGGGCCCTTGTGTAGTGATGTCCACTCTCGGGAACAATCAGACTAACAAAGACATGGCCAGATGGAGGGTCTTGTGTCCTATTGTGGCCACCCAGGGACGTACATTAATTTTTCAGTGGCATGTAATAAAGATGCTACACATCATACAAATGGGTGAGTAGATGGGCCAATCACACGATCTGTACACGGTCTGTGTACACTGCACTGCTACTCATTTGAAAATATACTCTGACTCAAATATCCCAAAATGTTTTGCATGTCAGCAACCAACTTTTATAGATGTATAACTTTCAAAATACAGAAATACAGCTGATGTGACGCAAGTTATATATTTTGAAAACTTGATTGCTGACATATAAACCATTTTGGGACTATATCAATAGTGGATTAATGAAAAATACCAAAATCTAGTTTTTAGGGTGGAGTTTTCCTTTAAGGGCAGGTGCTATAGTTGCTCTCCTGGCTTAACTTCACTGTTCTGGGACCAGCTTCCATTATCTAGTCCTAACTGTGACCATTATGAGTTAACATGATGTTATGTGGCATCATGTTTAAGACTCAAAGGTAGCTCTTCAAGGGGTATGGATGTCCTTGGATAGTCAACTGTTTATTTTTTAAGATGTCTCTTTTTCCCTCATTTGTCCTTCATCCCTTGTGCCTGTCGTCATCTCTCTTTGATGGCACACTGGCTAAAGGTCACATTCTCACTAGTGATATTGGAGGCTATTTTAAAAAAATGCCTCAAAGGGTAAGAGGGAATGAAAGTGAAAGTTAAGGGACCCTGTTATAAGTGGGGGAAACACATAGCTGTGGTACAGGCACAGTGTCGCTATATTTAGGCCAACTGTTGCCTTTTTATTTGTCAAAGTGACGCTTCCTGCACATCTAGGTCATCGCATGCACCGCTTAACAGTTATGAAATCTTCATCCACTGTATTAGTTTCTTGGAAACGCACTAAAAATAAATTTCTTGAATAAGCATAATTTATAAACCTTTTTATAAAAAAAAAATATTTTAAATGTAGAAGCATTTATAATGGTTTATTCATGAATGTTTATTTTGATTAGTCCTTTTTAGTTTGTTGTCCATTTGGAAAGAGAAAGAACAAGTGTTTGGTCCTAACTGAATGTGTCTGGACCACATCCTGGTACTAGGCTCCTCAACTTTCTCACCCCGTTTTCACACACACACACACACACACACACACACACACACACACACACACACACACACCTCTTCCTGTAGCACAAAGTGTTGAATAAGCTTTCGAAAGGTTCAATGGAGGTCACAAACTGACTTAGATCTCAGGTCCCATCTTTAGCACCACTGCATAAGTCTAGTTCTTACAGCTCTTTGTTGTCATTCAGTGGATGTTTATAGGAGTTTCCTAATCTGACCTTTGCTCCCACTTTGTCTGAGAGCCCGGACCTTAAAATAGGACTTAATGTGAACTTCTCCCTCTGCAGTAAAGTTGAAAGTTTCCTATTATCACAATGTTTCTGATGTCACGTCATTTGAGCTACATCCCTCAACCAATCATCCATGAAGTATGCTCTATTGCCTGCTGTCTTGTTCTTAGTATACTGTCCCTATTTTGCCTTTCCCTTCCCCCATCCCTTTCACTCTTCTCCGTTCTTCTTTTCCTTCCAGGACTCAGACTTTGTGTGTCTGGAGTTTGACGAGGCGAAGGTGAACCAGGTGTTGAAGAAGATGGCTGAGATCCAGGAGAGCATCAACACCATCGTACATCGCAGCTAGGGTCTAAATGTGTGTGAGTGATAGAAAGAGAGGAACGTCCCCATTTTATTTTTTTTGTCTTTTCTTGTCATTTCCCTTCATTCCATGACTTGGACAGAAAACATTAGCCTGCCACATCAGACAGGACAAATATGCCGTATCTTTACACTTTTATTTACTGTACACACTGGCTAGTTAATTTCTTAGTAAGTCCTATCTGTTTACATTACATTTAAGTCATTTGGCAGACGCTCTTATCCAGAGCGACTTACAAATTGGTGTTTAATCTAACATTGGCCTTATTTACTCCAAAGGGGATATTGTTCTATCACTGCTAGAGGAGAAAACATGCTGTTTTTTTTGTGTCTGGGAAGGAAGACTTCTTTTCACATACAGAACCTCCACTACTGTTATGCTTGATTTTACGATTAGTGCAATGTCCATTTTGTACGTATCCTTTGCCATTCCAGACAGTGACACATTGATATTTTCAGTTTAAGCCTAGTAAACTTAACATCCCCTTGCTTAATGTTGGGCAGACAACTTGTACAATATCGTTGTTCCCAAATGAGCTGCTTCTTTCCACACTATTACTGTCACCATCATGAATTTCCTTCTGGGGGAAATGTGCTTCACAGCTCCTTGAAACATTCTGACTGCCTGACCTGGTCTGGACTTTCAACACTGGGCACAGGCCAGGGGTGTAGGATATTGGGTGAGGTGAGACATTCACAACATTGCAAATAGAACTGACAAGATTTGCTATTCTACATGACAGACAAGACTATCTGTTCTACGTATAACATATTCAGGGAGTTATTTTGCATGGTTGCACCATCCTGGACAGATCTACGTGCTGTCCCAATTGGCCCAATGGCTTACATGTCCTTATTTTCTTGTCTCATTTATTTTGGGTTGATTTGAAAGACTTGATTTTTTTGAAAAGTAAAATGATGGAAATGTATCTGGTCCTTTGAATGGTCAGTGATCATGAAAGAAAAGAAAAAAACTAACATTTATTCATCCATAGTAATGTCATAAAGATGAGTTTGTACAGTGAAGGTTAGAGCTGGGACTATAAAAAAACAATCAATACCGAACCAACCATTTTTATCTAGTACATTTGACTGATATTGACGATAAGTAACCTTTACTAGAGGAATGTGTAGTTTGAAAAAATTCATTAAGTCTGCTAATATGCGTTATTTCTAACTGGATAATTGATAGTTGCAACATTCAAAGTAGTTTTAAGGGTAATACAAAAGACGTAACTGGTGCACATTCATGTTATCTATTTATCTTTCAGTTGGTCGTTATTGTGATAATTCAGTCAATTTATGGATTTTTGTCCATATCGCCCAGCTCTAATGAAGGTTCATGTCACCTTGTTACCCCCATCTGCAGAATGGGATATCAACCCACCGTAACAGGCTACCAAGCTAAACACTTTGGACCAGGTATAATTGAAAAAAAAATGTAACTAACAAAATGTATCAACGCCTGCTTTTCATTTTGTCTTTGTAATTGAATAAAACAGAGTTTAAAGGACCTCTTTCTGCGTCGTCTGAATTCCAAGAGCCATAGGTCCTCGAATCTTCCTGCTCAAAGTCTGGATGGAAGCGATAGTGTTACTGTTTGACAACCAAGCCGACTTGCACCGACTGGCACTGTTGCCTCTGAAATGAGGAGTGGAGGAGGGGTGGCTGGCTTCCTGACGACAGGGGGGAAGAGAATGACACTCGGGGCTTTGATAAGGTGGGGGAAGTTGATTCATACACACCCTTTGCGTACCACCACCATTGACAGGGAGCTGACTGGGTCTGAGAGGACTGATACACCCTCGTATACAAGGACACATTCTTGTGTGTCCGCATCACACCCTCCTTGTAAAGTGATAGGAGGAAGATTTCAGGCCTTATCTAGGTATCGTTAATGGGGTTGTGTGACATGATTGTGGTCACACGGGGCAGTGATGAGACCAACAGGTCGGGAAGATTTGGTCGCTTACTCATCTGCCGTGAGCTGAGCTGACGTGTAGGCCCTGTAACCCACTAGACTTCTAGTGTACAGATCTCAAAGGCATTATTGTAATGTAACACCAGCATGTGTACCGTTGAGTCACATGGACACATGTCCAAAGTTTACCAGAGTTCAAGATGGAATTTTTAGTAACAATTTAATAAGGAGTGGGCTTTGGTTAAGGACTAGCACAGGGGAGTGTGATGGTTTAGGCTTGAAAGTGCTCGCTGACAAAAGCAGCTGTAAGACTCCCTGTTTACATCCCTGGTTGCCTCCCAAATTACATCATAATCAAATCAAATGTTATTTGTCACATACACATGGTTAGCAGATGTTAATGGGAGTGTAGCGAAATGCTTGTGCTTCCAGTTCCGACAATGCAGTAATAACCATATTTCCTATATAGTGCACTACATTTGGGCCCATAGGGCTCTGGTCAAAAGTTGTGCACTGTGTAGAGAATAGGGTGCTAATTGGGACTCAGAGCCAGAGACATTCAATTAGCAGTTATAAATAAATCAGACTGAGTTCTAGTTGTAATTATGGCATCGGTCCATGTTTACGACAGGCGATAAAGAAATTGACTTTCCACTTAACTCAATTATACCAGCCTGTAGTCATTCTTTTGTGTTTGAGTCTGCCTTGTATTTAGAGAAAAGCAGCAAGGGTTCTGCCTCCCATGCACGTTCCTCGTCTTTCATCGTGTTAGTGCATGTTAGATGGGGTCCACTGCATTAGCAGATAAAGTGGAGGAGACCATGGTAACAGTGGTTCTGTTGTGGTTACTCAGAGCTCACCAATCTCATATGGCTTTCACTCTGTCCAACTCCTATTAGTAAACTAAATGTTACAGAGTGAAATCTTATGCGTTTGGGTCTTTTTGGCACCTGAACAACATGGATAACACACACTTCTCAATCCAGCAGGAAACTAAGCATTAATGATTTCCTTGGACAGGCCCAGGAGTGGACAAGATGATGCATTTTCAATTTGACATGATCTCCTGATAGAGATAATTTGGCATGAATACTTAAGGCCCCGTACTATTGCTAAATACGGTCATTTGAGTGCTAAATACCACACACTACCAGTTGTGAACGAGCATGACAACTGTGCTACAGAGTCCTGCCAAATACAGGTGGGGTGGTGACACTCAAAGTTGAATCTAGTTAATATGTAAATAAGCAAGTGTGTGTGTCGCAACCAGAGTTGACTATTGAACTGGGAAATTAGGAACTTTGAGAGGCTTGAAATGGATTTAATTGCATTGGTCACTTCCTTTTTAGAGTCTTAATGGTGTTGGGTTGACTGGAGAACAAGGGGCTTTTGCCATTCTCAAGTCAAGGAAAAGCTCACAACACTACTTCCCCGAAGGAGGAAACGGCCAGGGTGACACTGCTGAGAAAGTTATGTCAAAGAGGACGTACTACAAGATTACTGTAAAGAGGAAGTTGAAGCATGTGAGGCAGAAATGGTGTACCAGAAACACCTGTAGTCTTGAATCACTGGCTGAAACCTCTGCATAACAGGATTTACTTTCTACAACATTTCATCCAACATTACATCCTACTATATTTCACTGAAATCTTCAGCCAATTTTGTTTAGTCATTCATTTGAAAACTGTCTTGCTGTATAGAGCCTTGAATGTTGTATATGAAAGCCTATCACGTACAGTATACAAAACATTAGGAACACCTGCTCTGTACATGGTAGTCTGACCAGTTGAATACAGGTGAAAGCTATGATCCCTTATTGATGTCACTTGTTAAATCCACTTCAATCAGTGTAGATGAAGGGAAGGAAACAGATTAAAGAAGGATGTGTAAGCCTTGAGACATACAGTGCCTTGCGAAAGTATTCGGCCCCCTTGAACTTTGCGACCTTTTGCCACATTTCAGGCTTCAAACATAAAGATATAAAACTGTATTTTTTTGTGAAGAATCAACAACAAGTAAGACACAATCATGAAGTGGAACGACATTTATTGGATATTTCAAACTTTTTTAACAAATCAAAAACGGAAAAATTGGGCGTGCAAAATTATTCAGCCCCTTTACTTTCAGTGCAGCAAACTCTCTCCAGAAGTTCAGTGAGGATCTCTGAATGATCCAATGTTGACCTAAATGACTAATGATGATAAATACAATCCACCTGTGTGTAATCAAGTCTCCGTATAAATGCACCTGCACTGTGATAGTCTCAGAGGTCCGTTAAAAGCGCAGAGAGCATCGTGAAGAACAAGGAACACACCAGGCAGGTCCGAGATACTGTTGTGAAGAAGTTTAAAGCCGGATTTGGATACAAAAAGATTTCCCAAGCTTTAAACATCCCAAGGAGGACTGTGCAAGCGATAATATTGAAATGGAAGGAGTATCAGATCACTGCAAATCTACCAAGACCTGGCCGTCCCTCTAAACTTTCAGCTCATACAAGGAGAAGACTGATCAGAGATGCAGCCAAGAGGCCCATGATCACTCTGGATGAACTGCAGAGATCTACAGCTGAGGTGGGAGACTCTGTCCATAGGACAACAATCAGTCGTATATTGCACAAATCTGGCCTTTATGGAAGAGTGGCAAGAAGAAAGCCATTTCTTAAAGATATCCATAAAAAGTGTTGTTTAAAGTTTGCCACAAGCCACCTGGGAGACACACCAAACATGTGGAAGAAGGTGCTCTGGTCAGATGAAACCTAAATTTAACTTTTTGGCAACAATGCAAAACGTTATGTTTGGCGTAAAAGCAACACAGCTCATCACCCTGAACACACCATACCCACTGTCAAACATGGTGGAGGCAGCATCATGGTTTGGGCCTGCTTTTCTTCAGCAGGGACAGGGAAGATGGTTAAAATTGATGGGAAGATGGATGGAGCCAAATACAGGACCATTCTGGAAGAAAACCTGATGGAGTCTGCAAAAGACCTGAGACTGGGATGGAGATTTGTCTTCCAACAAGACAATGATCCAAAACATAAAGCAAAATCTACAATGGAATGGTTCAAAAATAAACATATCCAGGTGTTAGAATGGCCAAGTCAAAGTCCAGACCTGAATCCAATCGAGAATCTGTGGAAAGAACTGAAAACTGCTGTTCACAAATGCTCTCCATCCAACCTCACTGAGCTCAAGCTGTTTTGCAAGGAGGAATGGGAAAAAATTTCAGTCTCTCGATGTGCAAAACTGATAGAGACATACCCCAAGCGACTTACAGCTGTAATCGCAGCAAAAGGTGGCGCTACAAAGTATTAACTTGAGGGGGCTGAATAATTTTGCACGCCCAATTTTTCCGTTTTTGATTTGTTAAAAAAAATTGAAATATCCAATAAATGTCGTTCCACTTCATGATTGTGTCCCACTTGTTGTTGATTCTTCACAAAAAAATAGTTTTATATCTTTATGTTTGAAGCCTGAAATGTGGCAAAAGGTCGCAGAGTTCAAGGGGGCCGAATACTTTCGCAAGGCACTGTATATTTTGCATGTGTGTCATTCAGAAGGTGACTGGGCAAGACAAAAGATTGAAGTGCCTTTGAACGGGTTATGGTAGTAGGTTCCAGGTGCACCAGTTTGTGTCAAGAATTGCAATGCTGCTGGGTTTTTACATGCTCAACAGTTTCCTGTCTGTATGGTCCATACCCCAAAGGGCTTCCAGCCAACATGACACAACAGTGGGAAGCATTGGAGTCATTATGGGCCAGCATCCCTGTGGAACACTTTCAATACCTTTGTAGATTCCATGCCCCAGCAAATTGATGCTGTTCTGAGGGCAAAGGATGGTGCAACTCCAGATTAGGAAGGTGTTCTTAATGTTTTGTATACAGTGTATATACTCCATCTACCCATAAAGATACAAACAACACGTTTAATTATGGAGTCCACATATGAACTTGGAACCGCAAGCTCATAAAATAGATGGTAATCACAGTGGAGCTTTTGGTTCTGTAAAGGCAAGACAGAAACGCAGGTTGACATTTATTGTCATGAATCTTGCCCTGGAGGCAGAACTGAGCGATTTACGCTAACTGCGCCAGCTGCAAAGTAACACATGGCCCTCGTGGGGTCGCCAAGTATAATTTTTAGTGTTATAGGTGTGGTTAAGGTTAGAGTAAGTTTTAAAATCCAATTATATTACTTTGTGGCTGTGCGAGCTATAGCGATCACTCTGTAGAGCTGCCTCCAGGGCAAGATTCATGACAATAATATACAACCTGCGACAGAAACACTAATAACTGAGTTGACTTGGGGGAGGGTGACATGAGGATGTGGGTTAGACATTGTCGGTGATTCTCATTAACAAACAACATTAACTGAAACAATATTTGAAGCCATGTATACTATGCATTCAACTGAATTCACGCATTTCATTCTGTCTCTGTCTACTTGTATAGCGAGGGAAATGAAAGTGCTCTACTTTGGTTTTACAATATGAGAAATCTAAATGACATGCTCTCCCAACATATTCAGTAAAGTACACAAAAAAAGGAAACACGCTGCCCCTAGTTAATATCAAAGGGTACGTCACATAATTCAAGGAGGAGTCGTGCCCCCCAAACGTTACGCAAAGAATAAAATACGAATATTATTATTTCTCCCACTGATCTGAACGCAGGCTGGAATTTTCCTCTTCCTGAAAATGCGGAGGGTGAGTAGAAGTCGAGATCAGAGAGGAACAGACCCCGAACGTTACTAAGGCGTGTTCTTTCTCTCTCATTTTGGCAAGTCCTGGACTTTCACTTCACACAGGACTTCTGTGATCTATGAAATATTAAACTAACATGGATTGCTTATAGTGCGCATAGGCGCCTCACTGTAAAGTTATGTTTCTTGTAACTTTTTGCGGAAAAGGAGTATATTCATATAGACTCGTTTTGTAAGCTGTTGGCCAAAATGTGGCTCCTTGGATTGGAAACTTTGCTATTCAGGTAAAGTACAGCAACCAGGTTTAGAGAATACATGCTGTTTAACCGTATTGGTTAGCATATTATAACTTAGAAGACCATTAATTGCGTTTGAGTCCTGCTGCTATAGCAAACATTATATTAGATTCTAATATTGCAACGCCACCATAGCTACGTATGCCAGATAGAAAAACATATGAACGTTATTAATTTTGCTTCCATCAGTTTTGCTCCTATAAATACGAGTATTTGATCAATGTTAGATTATATAAGGAATCATCATTGTTTATAGGGGAAAGATGACTTAGTTAATCACCTGTAATGAACATAGGAACTGTTGATAATTACTTCATAATGGGTCGTTCAATGTCATTTCATCAAGCCATGACATCCGCCATCTCATATTGTTCAGAAATTGTTTCTAGGATTAGCATTCTTGCAACATTATTTTGTTGAAATATAGTTTGATCTCTGAGAAACCAAGCTAATTAATTGCGACCAAATGGGCCCTTTTCATATAATGTTCTATAAATATAGTGACTTACATACGAAAATAATTTAGTATTTGAAACAGTGGCCAACAACACAAGTATTCAGACCCTTTGCTATGTCCATCTGTCGTAAATTCAATTGATTGGACATGATTCAGAAAGGCAGACACCTGTGTAGATAACGTCCAATATTGCATGTCAGAGGAAAAACCAAGTCATGAGGTTGAAGGAATTGTCCATAGAGCTCTGAGTCAGAATTGTGTCGAGGCACAGATCTGGGGAAGTGTACCGAAAAATGCCGGCAGCATTGAAGGTCCCAAAGAACACAGTGGCCTCCATCATTCTTAAATGGAAGAAGTTTGGAACCACCACGACTCTTCTTAGAGCTGGCTGCCCGGACAAACTGAGCAATTGGGGGACAAGGTCCTTGGTCAGGGAGGTGATGGTCACTCCGACAAAGCTCCAAAGTTCCTCTGTAGAGATGGAAGAACCTTCCAGAAAGACAACCACCTCTGCAGCACTCCACCAATCAGGCCTTTATAGTAGAGTGGGTAGATTTTTATTTGATTTATTTCACCTTTATTTAACCAGGTAGGCTAGTTGAGAACAAGTTCTTATTTACAACTGCAACCTGGCCAAGATAAAGTAAAGCAGTGCGAAACAAACAACAACACAGAGTTACACATCGAATAAACAAACACACAGTCAATAACACAATAGAAAAAAAGTCTATATACAGTGTGTGCAAATGAGGTAAGATAAGGGAGGTAAGGCAATAAATAGGCCATAGTGGCGAAATAATTACAATTTAGCAATTAAACAGTGGAGTGATATGTGCAGAAGATTAATGTGCAAGTAGAGGTACTGGAGCAAAAATAAAAAATAAATAACAGTATGGGGATGAGGTAGTTGGATGGGATATTTACAGATGGGCTATGTGCACTGATCTGTGAGCTGCTCTGACAGCTGGTGCTTAAAGTTAGTGAGGGAGATATGAGTCTCCAGCTTCAGTGATGTCTGCAATTAGTTCCAGTCATTGGCAGCAGAGAACTGGAAGGAAAGATGGCCAAAGTAGGAATTGGCTTTGGGGGTGACCAGTGAAATATACCTGCTGGAGTGCGTGCTACGTGTGGGTACTGCTATGGTGACCAGTGAGCTGAGATAAGGTGGGGCTTTACCTAGCCAAGACTTATAGATGACCTGGAGCCAGTGGGTTTGATGACAAATATGAAGCGAGGGCCAGGTAACGAGAGCATACAGGTCACAGTGGTGGGCAGTATATGGGGCTTTGGTAACAAAATGGATGGCACTGTGATAGACTGCATCCAATTTGCTGAGTAGAGTGTTGGAGGCTATTTTTTAAATGACATCGCTGAAGTCAAGGATCGGCAGGATAGTCAGTTTTACGAGGGTATGTTTGGCAGCATGAGTGATGGATGCTTTGTTGCGAAATAGGAAGCTGATTCTAGATTTAATTTTGGATTGGAGATGCTTAATGTGAGTCTGGAAGAAGAGTTTACAGTCTAACCAGACAACTAGGTATTTGTAGTTGTCCACATTTTCTAAGTCAGAACCGTCCAGAGTAGTAATGCTGGATGGGCGGGCAGGTGTGGGCAGCGAACAGTTGAAGAGCATGCATTTAGTTTTACTTGCATTTAAGAGCAGTTGGAGGCTACGGAAGGAAAGTTGAATGGCATTGAAGCTCGTCTGGAGGTTAGTTAACACAGTGTCAAAAGAAGGGCCAGAAGTATACAGAATGGTGCTCGCCTGCATAGAGGTGGATCAGAGAATCACCAGCAGCAATTTGATGTATAACAGAGGAAAGAGTCGGCCTGAGAATTTAACCCTGTAGCACCCCCCTAGAGACTGCCAGAGTTTCGGACAACAGGCCCTCCGATTTGACACACTGAACTCTGTCTGAGAAGTTGTTGGTGAACCAGGCCAGGCAGTCATTTGAGAAACCAAGGTTATTGAGTCTGCCGATTGTGGTGATTGACAGAGTCGAAAGCCTTGGCCAGGTCAATGAATACAGCTGCATGGTATTGTCTCTTATCGATAGCGGTTATGATATCGTTTAGGACCTTGAGCGTGGCTGAGGTGCACCCATGACCAGCTCGGAAACCAGATTGCATAGTGGAGAAGGTACGGTGGGATTCGAAATGTTCGGTGATCTGTTTGTTAACTTGGCTTTTGAAGACCTTAGAAAAGCAGGGTAGGATAGATATAGGCCTGTATCAGTTTGGGTCTAGAGTGTCTCCCCCTTTGAAGAGTGGGATGACTGTGGCAGCTTTCCAATCTTTGGGGATCTCAGATGATACGAAAGAGAGGTTGAACAGACTAGCAATAGGGGTTGCAACAATTTCGGCGGATCATTTTATAAAGAGAGGGTCTAGATTGTCTAGCCCGGCTGATTTGTAGGGGTTCAGAGCAGGGCTGTTGACCGGGATAGGGGTTGAAATTCTCAATTATCATGGATTTATCCGTGGTGACAGTGTTTCCTAGCCTCAGTGCAGTGGGCACCTGGGAGGAGGTGCTCTTATTCTCCATGGACTTTACAGTGTCCCAGAACACTTGGGAGTTTGTGCTACAGGATGCACATTTCTGTTTGAAAAAGCTAGCCTTTGCTTTCCTAACTGCCTGTGTATGTTGGTTCCTAACTTCCCTGAAAAGTTGCATATCGCGGGGGCTATTCGATGCTAAGGCAGTACGCTCCATGTGAACCAAGGGCTATATCTGTTCCTGGTTCTAAATTCTTTTGAATGGGGCATGCTTATTTAAGATGGTGATGAAAGCACTTCTAAAGAATAACCAGGCATCCTCTACTGACGGGATAAGGTCAATATCCTTCCAGGATACCCCCAGCCAGGTCGATTAGAAAGGCCTGCTCGCTAAAGTGTTTTAGGGAGAGTTTGACAGTGATGAGGGGTGGTCGTTTGACCGCAGACCCATTACGGACGCAGGCAATGAGGCAATGATCGCTGAGATCCTGGTTGAAGACAGCAGAGGTGTATTTGGAGGGTAGGTTGGTTAGGATGATATCTATGAGGGTGCCTGTGTTTACGGATTTGGGGTTGTACCTGGTAGGCTCATTGATAATTTGTGTGAGATTGAGGGCATCATGTTTAGATTGTAGGATGGCCAGGGTGTTAAGCATGTCCCAGTTTAGGTCACCTAACAGCACGAGGTCTGAAGATAAATGGGGGGCAATCAATTCACATATGGTGTCCAGGGCTCAGCTGGGGGCAGAAGGTGATCTATAGCGAGTGGCAACAGTGAGAGACTTGTATCTGGAAAGGAAGATTTTTAAAAGTAGAATCTCAAATTGTTTGGGCACAGACCTGGATAGTAAGACGGATGTCTGCAGGCTATCTCTGCAGTAGATTGCAACTCCGCCCCCTTTGGCAGTTCTATCTTGTCGGATGTTATATGAAGGATGTTATATTATGTTAAATGTTATAGTTAGGGATAAAAATTTTCAGGGTTTTTGGTGGCCTTCCTAAGCCAGGATTCAGACACAGCTAGGACATCCGGGTTGGCAGAGTATGCTAAAGCAGTGAATAAAACAAACTGAGGGAGGAGGAGTCTAATGTTAACATGCATGAAATCAATGCTTTTACGGTTACAAAAGTCAACAAATGAGAGCGCCTAGGGAATGGGAGTGGAGTGAGGCACTGCAAGGCCTGGATTAACCTCTACATCACCAGAGGAACAGAGGAGGAGTAGGATAAGGGTACGGCTAGAGGCTATAAGAACTGGTCGTCTAGTACGTTCGGAACAGAGAGTAAAAGGAGCAGGTTTCTGGGCGCGGTAGAATAGATTCAAGGCATAATGTACAGACAAAGGTATGGTAGGATGTGAATACAGTGGAGGTAAACCTAGGCATTGAGTGACGATGAGAGAGGTGTTGTCTATAGGGACTCCATTTAAACCAGGTGAGGTCACTGCATGTGTGGGAGGTGGAACAAAAGGGTTAGCTAAGGCATATTGAGCAGGGCTGGAGGCTCTATAGTGAAATAAGACAATCACTAACCAAAACAGCAATTTACAAGGCATATTGACATTAGGGAGAGGCATGCGTAGCCGAGTAATCATATGGTCCAGTTAGTCGCTAGCCGGGCTGTAGACACGGCGATTCAGACAGCTAGTGGGCCGGGGCTAGCAGGCTAGCAGAAGGGCCTTAGAGGGACGTTGCGACAGAAGAAGTCTGTTGTAGCCCCCTCGTGTGGTTACGTTGGTAGACCAGTCGTGATGGATCATCAGCAGTGCTCCGTGTAGTAAAAGGGTCCAGGCCAATTGGCTAAATAGGTATAGTAGCCCAAGAAATTGGCTGATGGACCCCTTCAGCTAACAGTCCGATATGCTCTAGACAGCTAGCGGGCCGCGGCTAGCAGATGGGTATTCAGGGGACGTCACGACGGAGGAGCCTGTTGAAAAACGCCCTCGGGCGGATTACGTCGGTAGTCCAGTCATGATGAATCAGCGGGGCTCCTTATTGGCAGTAAAAGGGGTCCAAGCCAATTGGCAAAATAGGTATTGTAGCCCAAGGAGTGGCTGATGGACCTCTTCAGCTAGCCGGGCCTAACATAGGCTAGCTCCAGGCTAATTGGTGCTTGCTACGGGACAGAGAGGTTAGCCAGGAGTAGTCACTCGGATAGCAGCTAGCTCGCTGCGATGATCCAGGTGAAAATGTTCAGAGCTTGCGGTAGGAATCCGGAGATACGGAGAAGAAGAAGTCCAATATGCTCTGGGTTGAATCGCGCTATGCAGACTGGCAGGAGTTGTCCGGGCTAAAGGTTAGCTGATGACCGCTAGCAATGGCTATCTGACTACTAGCTAGTACTTTCTGTTGGGGGTTCGGGTTCTAAAGTAAAGAAAATAGCAGATCCATACCACATTGGGTGAGGCGGGTTGCAGGAGAGTATGTTGAAGTTGAGGTTAAGAAAAATGTAAAAGAATATATGCGAAGAAAAAATATATATACACGGGACACGACAAGACGAAGACAAAGATGCCTGGCTGCTATGCCATCTTGGATTTTTTGGGAGATGGGAGCCACTCCTCAGTAAAAGGCACATGACAGCCCACTTGGAGTTTGCCAAAAGGCACCTAAAAGCATGGCGGTGGCAGAATCATGCTGTGGGGATGGTTTTCAGCGGCAAGAACTGGGAGACTAGTCAGGATTAAGGGAAAGATGAATGGAGCAAAGTACAGAGAGCTCCTTGATGAAAACCTACTCCAGAATGCTCAGGACCTCAGACTGGGGGCGAAGGTTCACCTTCCAACAGGACAACGACCCTAAGCACACAGCCAAGACAACGCAGGAGTGGCTTTGGGATAAGTTTCTGAATGTCCTTGAGTGGCACAGCCAGAGCCCAGACTTGAACCTGATCGAACATCTCTGGAGAGACCTGAAAATCTCTATGCAGCAACGCTCCCCATTCAACTTGACAGAGCTTGAGAGGATGTGCAGAGAAGAATGGGAGAAACTCCCCAAATACAAGTGTGCCAAGCTTGTAGCATCATACCTAAGAAGACTTGAGGCTGTAATCACTGCAAAAATGTGCTTCAACAAAGTACTGAGTAAAGGGTCTGAATACTTATGTAAATGTGTATTTTCAGTTTTACAATTTTTATTAATTTGCAAAAAATATATAATTATGGGGTATTGTAGATTGATGAGAGAAAAAAACGATTTAATCAGTTTTAGAATAAGGCTGTAACGTAACAAAATTTTGAAAAAGTCAAGGGGTCTGAATTACTTTCCAAATGCACTGTAGATGAAGGGGAAGAGACAGTTTAAAGAAGGATTTTTAAGCCTTGAGACAATTGAGATGTGGATTGTGTATGTGTGCCATTCAGAGGGTGAATGGGCCAGACAAAATATTTAAGTACCTTTGAATGGTGTTTGCTAGTAAGTGCCAGGCGCACAGGTGTGTGTCAAGATCTGCAACCTTGCTGGATTTTTCACGTTCAACAGTTTCCTGTGTGTATCAAGAATGGTCCACCTTGATAAGAACATCTAGCCAACTTGAATCAACTGTGGGAAGCATTGGAGTCAATATGGGCAAGCGTCCCTGTGGAATGCTTGCAACACCTTGTAGACCTTTTTTGAGGGCAAAAGGGGATGCAACTCATTATTAGGAAGGTGTTCCTAATGTTTTATACACTCAGTGTGTGACCAGTATAGTCTACAAGGGTCTCAGTCCGTGTTTTCATTGAGTACCTGATTGCTAGCAGTTGCTCATCTAATAGCATAGCATGCATTAGGAGGAGGGGGAGAGAGAGGCAGTCATTTCTGGATATATGGAACACTAGGTAGAACCATTGATTGAAACAGTTATTTGGGACCTAATGGGATTCCAAAGGGAAATTCACCATAGAAACCAAATGGTTACGAAGTGATACTGTCAAAATCCTTTTGTCTGTTGCATAGTCTTCACTGACAGGGTAAGTAATGGTTCAGAGGGAGACGCTTGGACATGTGCTGGGGAGGCCACAAACACACACTGTACACTCCAACTGTACACTACATCCCTCTCAAATGTGTTGCTCCATATGTAGGCCTATGACCTATTAGCCTATTAGTAATGCAATGTTTTCCTTTGTATTTGATGAGGGAGCCTTGAGAGGCACTCTATTCTCCATTATCTCCATTTATGACACTCCAGAGCCAACCAAAGAGGCTCCTTGTAGGCGTCTTCAACCAGACTAGAGCGCCGTAGTAACCATGAAAATCTACATCATTCACATGTGTATATTTCTCACGTCATACCAAATGTCCTTTGAGTTAACAGTTAGCAGGCTCATTCAATTGTCACTTTTACATCAGTGGCTTACATCACTAGAGGTCCATAGTAACCTTTGAAATCTATATAATTCACATGTCCCCTACATACTTATTTGGACAGTGAAGCTAAACTTAAAATGTGGCTCTATATTCCAGCATTTTTGGATTTGAAATCAAATGTTCTACATGAGGCGAGAGTACAGAACATCACCTTTTTATTTGAGGTTATTTTCATATCGGTTTTACCGTTTTAGAAATGAAAGCACTTTATGTATCTCGTCCCCCCCATCTGAATGTATCATAAGTATTTGGACAAATTCACTTCTAGTGTATTTCATTTAGTCAAAAGTTTAGTATTTGGTCCCCTATTCATAACATGTAATGACTACATGAAGCTTGTGACTCTACAAACTTGCTAATGGTAAGAGTTAGCATGTTTTGGGGACATGACCTTTGTGCATCTGTAACTTTCTCATTATTCAGGATTCACAATGATCCGTAATCATGGTAGCATCCACATTAATGCAGAAGTGTTCAGCAACATATTATTTTCTTATTTACGATTTTTTTTCAATGAACTCCAAAATGACCATACATTATTTACCATTCATTTCTACCAGTCACAACATCATCTGAAACACAACAACCAAAAAAATGGAAAATACATCCAACAAGTTTGTAGAGTCACAAGCTTGATGTAGTCATTGTGTGCTAGGATTTTGATTTGATTTATTAGGATCCCAACTAGCCGACGCCAATGGCGACAGCTAGTCTTACTGGGGTCCGACATATAACGAAGAAGACATTACAGACAAAAGACTTTACAATTTGCATACATTCAAAAACATTAACATGTCGTGTGTGTGTGCATCTATCAGTTCCACATACTGTACATGGCAGTACATGCACACAACAAGTAGGTCACATTGGGGAGAGACGTTGTGCTGTGAGGTGTTGCTTTATTTGTTTTTTTGAAACCAGGTTTGCTGTTCACTTGCGCTATATAAGATGGAAGGAAGTTCCATGCACTCATGGTTCTGTATAATACTATACGTTTCCTTGGATTTGTTCTGGACCTGAGGACTGTGAAAAGACCCCTGGTGGCATGTGTGGTGGGGTAAGTGTGTTTGTCAGTGCTGTGTGTAAGTTGACTATGGAAACAATTTGGAATTTCTAACACGTTCATTTTCTTATAAAAACAAGAAGTGACGCCGTCAGTCTTTCCTCAACTCCTCAACTCTTATATTGGTCCAAAATACTAACCTTTTGACTAAATGTAATACATTATAAGTGAATTTGTCGAAATACTTGACACCTTAAAATGTGCGGACTAGATACATAAAGTGCATTTATTTCTAAACAATATAAGAGATATGTATGAAAATATCCCCACAAATAAAAGGTGACATTCTGTACTGTTGCCTCATAAAACATTCAATCTCAAATCCAAAGTGCTAGAGTATAGAGCCACATAAAAAAAATGTAACTTCACTGTCCAAATAAATGAGATGAGTGTATGTATTTCAAGCCTAATGTCCTTCAAGTTAACACTTCTCACTTTCTTATCAGTGGCTGGCCTGTTAAGTCCTGTTGATATCACACTGTTGAGTCACCTGTGCTTCAGTAAACACATTTTTCTGATGTTTAATTATGGGGGCCCCCTCTCAAATAGTTAAATAAAGGTTACATTTAAAAAAATAACTACAAATAAAGATGTTTACGTCTCTGTCTGTGTGGGCTCTCCAGCATGTGCCCAAGTGCCTCCCTCAACCATTACTTCAAGTTTAATGACTGACCATATGAAGTAAACTAATGATAGACTATGTAACTATTTAGTGGACTATGATGTGGTTGTTTATTTTATGCTACACAGTATTTACTTCATCAGTTTACTTCATTGATTCCAATATTACTACTTAATGACAGATATATATACAGTGGGGCAAAAAAAGTATTTAGTCAGCCACCAATTGTGCAAGTTCTCCAACTTAAAAAGATGAGAGGCCTGTAATTTTCATCATAGGTACACTTCAACTATGACAGACAAAATGAGAAAAAAAATCCAGAAAATCACATTGTAGGATTTTTAATGAATTTATTTGCAAATTATGGTGGAAAATATATATTTGGTCACCTACAAACAAGCAAGATTTCTGGCTCTCACAGACCTGTAACTTCTTCTTTAAGAGTCTCCTCTTGTCCTCCACTCATTACCTGTATTAATGGCACCTGTTTGAACTTGTTATCAGTATAAAAGACACCTGTCCACAATCTCAAACAGTCACACTCCAAACTCCACTATGGCCAAGACCAAAGAGCTGACAAAGGACACCAGAAACAAAATTGTAGACCTGCACCAGGCTGGGAAGACTGAATCTGCAATAGGTAAGCAGCTTGGAATAGGGTACCATTTGGGACGCACACTATTCTGCCACTGCAAGTGAGTGGGGGGGTCATTTTCGTGACTCGGCATTCAAAGCTCAACTTGTCTGGTTAGATTTGACAGCTTGTGAGTATCATGCTGCTGCTGAACACACACACACACACAGCAGAGCAATATTTTGAATTACTGTAGCCTAGCTCTCTGTCTAGTTTTGTTAATAAGAGGTGCAATGCCAATCAGCAACCGTCATTTCCTAAAAGGCTAAGATTCTTCCGTCTACTTTCACAAGTAAGAAACTCTGAGGTCAAAGGTACAGGATTCCATTGCTTTCAGTATATAGTAGACAATCTACAGCAAACAGAAATAGTGACATCTAGATAGTCGTTTACTACAACAATACCTCTAGTAACTACAACAACACCTCTGTTGTAACCGGGTTCTTTGGAGGGATTTGTAGTTCTTTGTCTGTGTGTTATTTTTTGGGAGGGATAGGGTAGGGCTTAGCTACAGTAGGGAGCGTATAAGCATGTCTAATTGCCCTTTTGGTTTGCGCACGCCCTTTTATAACCCCTTGAGAAAAAGCCTGCCCTTCTGGGAGAAAAACCGCAGTGTTGTTGACATGCTGTGTGCTTTTTGTGTGTTTTTTTTGTTGTTTGTTTCCAGGTGGCTGCTGCAGGAACACCAGTCCTGTTTCAGTTCCCCTTTCTAGAACCTTCTCCCATGCAGGAGACCCACATGGGCTAAGAAGGTCTGGGCCGGGACCACAGGAACAGCATGACCAGTCATTTCCTGCTAGTCACAGGTAATATGCTAGATATCATTTGATAACAGCGGGAGGAACTAAAAATGATTACAATGGCTCAGCGGGTTGGATCATGGTAATTGAAACACAGAGCTGTATTTTTTTTTAAATTGTATTTATTTAACCTTTTAACTCTGCAAGTCAGTTAAGAGCAAATTCTTATTTACAATGACGGCCTGTATGTTCACCCTCACTTCCAAATTGGAAATATATGAGGATACCGTACGTACATGTGTTGAATTAAAGCCATTACCATTGTCATCATTTGTATGATTAAATCACGACATGTTCTGCTTCTATCCAAGGCTCTCTTTGTCTAATTTTACACTCTGTTATCATTGACACAATCATAGAGATCCCTTTACATGCCAGTGCCCTGAGGCTCACGAAAGCTCTCAGTGACATGAATAATGCACGTGGAAATGTGTGGCTCTTTTTGTGTGGCGAGGCCAGTTTAGCCTGAGATGACACTGACACACTGCCACCTGTAATTGGTGTCATGGGGAGAGCTCCTCGAATTGGGACCGCATGATGATGCTCGTCTGGGCATTGTAGAAAGAGAGGGAGGAAGCGAAGGAAATAAAGAAGGGTTAAAGAAAAATGTGCACAAGCTCATTCCTCTGGGATTAGGGGATGAAAAGCGGGCTGGTATGTGGCTGCTGCTGGGTCCGGCTTGGACACGAACATCGCACTGACCAAGAAGGCCCGCTAACCTGCTTTACCTTCAAACATTTCTCCTTGAGTCTGCTGCCTCAAAACTTTAGGCCGTTAGCTGTGACCCACGACTACCTTTCATTATGTTTCTGAATGGGCCCATGCCTCCTGGGTTTGTTGTAAGTCTGCCGATCTCGTTATGGTCGCTTCATATGCTGTACGTTGTAAGTCTGTAACTTCTGGGTTTGGTCTCTTATTTCCTGTTTGTCTCTACCACTTCCTGTCCAGGTCCAGAGACTGCAGAGAGCCAAGATGCACGGCGGTCGGAAGAAAACCAGGGTGCTGTGTGTGATGATGATACTCAATGTCTTCGTCTTCATCCTTGTGGGTGTGTCTCGGAACTTGGGCCAGAATAAGGGGGACCAGCAGAAGCCACGCATTCCCTCCAAGAGGTTCTGGAAGAAGCAGATGACCAGCGAGATCTTCTGGAATAAGGAGCAGCAGAGGCTGGACTATATCTACAACCCCATCCTCATGTTGGGTTTGACCAATGACTCTCTCCTGGAGCTACCTGATTGGCTCAACGACACCAAGTCCCTGGACCCCTGCCAACCGGACTACAGCGTCACCACCCAGGTGAAGGACTACAACTCCCTGCCACCCCGCTTCCAGGACTTCCTGCAGCACATGCGCTGCCGCTCGTATCCGATGATCATGGACCAGCCACGCGTATGCGAGAGCAAACCCTACCTCCTATTGGCCGTCAAGTCCCTGGCGCCCCACTTCGACCGGCGGCAGGCCATCCGGGAGTCGTGGGGGCGGGTGGGCGTTCTGGCCAATCGGACTGTAGCCACGGTCTTCCTCCTTGGAAATGCCGTGGCAGTCGACCACTTCCCCAACTTGTCTCTGATGCTCAGCCACGAGGCCAGACTTTACGGGGACCTCCTCCAGTGGGACTACCGAGACTCCTTCTTCAACCTCACCCTCAAAGAGGTGCTCTTCCTGGACTGGTTCAGCCAGCGTTGCCCCGACGCCCGCTTTGTCTTCAAGGGGGATGATGACGTCTTCGTCAACACCTGGAGGATCTTAGACTTCCTCCACAATCTCCCAGAGATCAGGGCCAGGGATCTGTTCATAGGGGATGTAATCACCAACGCCGGCCCGCACCGGGACCGGAAGCTCAAGTACTTCATCCCAGAGAGTGTGTTCGTGGGGCCATACCCGCCCTATGCCGGCGGAGGAGGGTTCCTGTACTCTGGGGAACTGGCACTGCAGTTGCACAACATCTCCCAGCAGGTGGCGCTGTATCCTATTGATGATGTCTACACAGGGATGTGTCTCCAGAAGCTGGGCTTGGTCCCGGAGAAGCACAAGGGCTTCAGGACGTTTGACATTGATGAGAAATACAGGGGCAACCCGTGCACGTATAAGAGCTTAATGCTCGTGCACAGCAGGACGCCGCAGGAGATGATCAAAATCTGGGCCTGGCTCAGCGATCCAGAATTGGACTGTCAGTGAGACATCTACATGCATCCCATATTACACCCTATTCCCTACATAGTGCACTATTTTTGACCAGAGACCTATGGGCCCTGGTCAAAAGTAGTGTAGTGTACTATATAGGGAATAGGGTGCCATTTGGGATGCAACTAATGTGTCTTTGAGAATTTTTTTTGATGTGTTCTATGTGCTTTCTTGGGTTTTTGTGGAATTCGCAAAATCCTCGAGGTTCGGTAGCAATGCTGGGTTCACGTGCTAGTTGGAACTATGAATTTTCTGACTTGCTAATTAGTTGTAGTTATACACGTGCCGTGTTCAACCAGTTAGCAAGTTGAACATTTTTGAGTTTCCTAGTTCCGACTAGCACGTCACAAGTCAATGTGTTCCAGCTTCAATAGAATCAGCTGATATATCCCTAGCATTCCAAAGTATTTTTTTTTACATGAGCAACCATTCATGCACACTCTTCAAGACTGTGTTCGGCAAATGTAGTATCATTAATATAAATCTACTAGTACTGTATGTACTTTTCAAGCACTATTGCACGAGAGGTCCTTCATTTGCAAGAAATGTAATTTGTCATAATAACAGTCATATGTGAAAATCACCTACGATTGGGAGGGGGGATCCATATCTCTTTTAATAGTAACAAGACAGTTCTTGACACAAACGGGTGTGCCTGGCACTTACTACCATACCCTGTTCAAAGGCACTTCAATATTTTGTCTTGCCCTTTCACACCCTGGATGGGACACAAACAAATCCAAAATCTACACTGATTGATGTGGATTTAACAAATGACAATCAATAAGGCATCATAGCTTTCTCCTGGTCATTCTGTGTCATGGAAAGAGCAGGTATCCTTAATGTTTTGTACACTCAGTGTGTGTAAAAAAAAAAAAAAAAAAAAATATATATATATATATATATATATATGTTTTACCACACTTATCGAGCTCCTCTTCTCCGTTTCATAAACAAAACAAAAACAATAACAAATGTGCCTGGGGCGACCAGTGGCTCTATTTCACCTTATGCGGAGCTCAGCTTTAAAGTATTTTTTTGTATTAATAAAACAAAATTGCACATTTGGTGAATAAATATTTGTTGAATAATCCAGAATTTTAAGGCATAGTAGTCCTGTGACCCAGTGTTTTTTTAGGCTGTAGTGAGATGTGCAGAGCTCTTCCTGTATACTCACAACAGTGGAGGCTGCTGAGGGGAGGACAGCTCAACAATAATGACTGGAATGGAGTAAATGGGATGGAATCAAACCATGTGTTTGTATTTGATACCATTCCACTGGTTCCACTCCGGCCATTACCAGGAGCCCGTCCTCCCCAATTAAGGTGCCACCAACCTCCTGTGACTCACTAGCCTATAATGGAATCAACTGGGTCTGTACTTCCAACTCCATTTTATGCCCTATGTCTGTTTTCTTTTTATGTTTCCAGAAATGTGATGGATACCTGGAGTTTTCCAATTTTTTATGACAGTGAATAAAAAAATATTCAAACATCAAACCTTGGAATCACTCTCGTTCTTCAAAGTTGGTCTGAATCATGAAGGTACTAAAGGTATCTATATCTGTTCACTACTGTATACATAACATAAAATGTTTAGAATAAACATCTTTACCATTGGATAATTAATACATTGATGGAAGTGTCTTTCTTGTCAAATATATTTGTATTTATAAAGTACTTGGTAAGATAAAGGTATAACATATCTGTGTTGAAGTTGAGCTGCAGAAGACAAGTAAACTTACCAACAGTGTAGCAGTGACACCTAGTGGATACAACCCATATAGACCAGAAACACACGAATATCAAGGCGTGCTAATTAGCAATATATTTCACCTGTTTACGTCCACTTTTGGCAGAAACGGAAAGAAACACCGCATGAAAAAATTGACAATAGCTGGGACAGTGTGGGAAGTGGACTTGCTTGCCAAATACTGGAAAAAGTAAACCCAGCGTCACACTAAAATGCCACGAAATCATTCAAAGTTACTATTTGTACGTGCACTACTAGCCTATGATTTATTTACTGCGAACTGTCCTGGGTAAATTGATGACTGTCTTCCTTCTATAAGCATTTCCCCTACATTTAGCTCGAGATTGTAGGTACATTTTATCATGTTGACTATAACATTATTGGTTTAATGCTACCTCAACGTTTTTATTGCGTCCTTAGGTAAATAGGAATGACGTTTACAACCCTCCGGGTAAGACATATTTATTATGTAGCCTTTCGGCCCTGTACTATGCTCTTTGTGGAATTCTTTCAAAATTGTATGTGTGTGAGGATCTGCATGCGTGTGTCTTGTTTAGGCCTATAACTCTGACAACATTGGATTGTCCTCCACACTCTCTGTCCACCTCTTCTCAGATGACCACCATGGTAATGAGGGCAATGCCTTGCTGCTGAGCTGCCACCAGGTGATGCGCAGCAAGTTCTTCTCCCCAGACTTCCTGTGCTCCAACCCACCGCTCTGGTGTAACTGGACCATCCAGGTAGAGCCTGTTAAACGTGTGCTCCTCCATCTAGAGGACCTCACCCAGTCAGATGCATGCAGCGGGAAGCTGGTCCAGATCCACCTGGACGAGCCCCTGGGGGTCACAGGATCCTGGAGAAGTGTTGGCGTGAGGCCAAGTACAGGTCCCTCTCCAACATCCTCCATGTGGTTCAGCTGATACGAGGCAACCCAGTCCGCCCCACAGGGGCTTCTATGGGTGTTGCGAGGCGTTCGTACCGCCAGTCAAGTACAATGCTTATGGTGACACCACCGAAGGAGACAGGAAGTTGATGACTGAACCAAAAGCGTCAGAACTGGAACCCTTTCACCAAGTTTCTCCCCATGAAGGGGGGTGACCCTACAGAGGCCATTTTTTCTGGAGCGCCCCCACCCCGCCAGCTCAGACCAACCCGGCGATGGTGTTTGACTATTTCGACCAACTCACTTCCTCCTCTGCGTCCAATGAGCTTCCATCATGGGAAGCAGAGGAGCCAATGGTCAGAGAGGGGCCCTTCAAGTTTTATCCTTTTCAGAGAGAGGAAGAAGATTGGAACAGAGGAATCTCCGAGGGGACTGAATTAGAGGAAGACTGGGAAGTGGATAACTTGAGTGGAGATGTGGTGGACAATGAATCCCATCTGCCTTTGACTCCCACTCCCCCCATGGTGTTCACTCGTCAGGGTACATCATGGTCAGGGAGGGGTGCCACACAGACCCACACAGCACACCCTGGAAGTGGCCCCTCACACCAGCCCCCTGTCTTGAATCCCAAACCCTCGTCACGCACTTCATCTGCTAGGCGAAGGAACGTGGACGCCCAAACTACAAATGCCATCCGTCCTACCGAGTCTAACATTGTGTCACACACAACAGATGTGGATGACCAAGGTGAGGAGTCTGGCAATAAGGAATTGCTGAAAATGACTATGGGTGAGTCTACAGCATCCAGTGCCACTCATACACCCACTGAGACCCAGGATCCCTTTGACCATCTCCCAGACATGGTTGAACTGTTCTTCGACAGCAGGCAATATAGTAGGTAGTCTGCAATTTCATTTGCATCCTTTGTCTGTTTTATGAAAACTGTCTTGCATGTTGACTTTGCAGAGAAAGTCAGAAATCACACCGAAGTACCACACTTACCAGAAGGTGAGTTATTTTTTTATAAAAAAAAATATATTTTTAATATAGTTCAAAGGTTATAACAAAAGTTGTAAGTCACTCGCCTTAGTACAATAGTTATAGAGCTGTGAATGAGTATTAAAGGAGATGCCTACTTTCTGTATTTCTCAGACCACCTATTTGAGGTGGCTGTTGAAGTCAACTTCCTCGTGGCGCCAGAGGAGAATTGGGACCATCTTGTGAGAATACTGTTGATCTCAGTGAAGTCTCTGGTGAGATATCGCATGAACAATAGAGCCCCACAGTGGAGGTGTCATAATACCCATAAAACCTAGCAGTCTAACAAGGAAATGGTTCCAATTTGTTTTTCCACCGTTTTTCCCATAGGGGATTTTAGAAACACTTAAAATAAGGGCTGCGTTTCGTGTTCTTACCCTGGAGTGACGTGTTGTTTTTTGGGGGGATAATACATGTGTATACAGTGCCTTCGGAAAGTATTCAGACCCCTTGACTTTTTCCACATTTTGATAACTTACAGCCTTATTCTAAAATGTAATGTTTTTATCTCGTCAATCTACAGACGATTCCGCATAATGACTTTCCAAATCATGTCCAATCAATTGAATGTACCACAGGTGGACTCCAATCAAGTTGTAGGAACACATCAAGGATGATCATTGGAAACATGATGCATCTGAGCTTAATTTCGAGTCTCATAGCAAAAGGGTCTGAATATTATATAAATAAGGCATTTCTGTTGAATTAAAAAACTAGAAAAAATGTCTAAACCTGTTTTCATTTTGTCATTCTGGGGTATTGTGTGTAGACTGCTGAGGATTTGTATTTATTACATTTTAGAGTTTGGCTGTACTATAACAAAATGTGGGAAAAGTCAGGGGATCTGGATATTTTCTGAAGGTATGTTTGATAAAAGCCACCTTGTCCTAGAGATTTACACAGTTATCAAAACGTCACGCCAGGGTAAGCCTGATGTCCACTATGGGGAGAATGAATGGTGGGATAACGAATGGAAACCTTCCCACTGTTTGACAACTAGGCTTTATGGGATTTAGACTGGTATTCTAATAACTTTCTTCATAAATGGATGTCGTCTTACAGTGCCATTAAAATTTTCATACCCCTTGGCTTATTCCACATTTTGTTGTTACAGCCTAAATTGAAAATGGATTTAAATTGACATTTTTCCTCACCCATCTATACCCAATACCCCATAATGACAAAGCGAAGACATGTTTTTAGAAATGTTTGCTAATTTATTGAAAATGAAATACAAAAATCTCATTGACATAAGTATTCCCACGCCCGAGTCAATACTTTGTAGAAGCACCTTCGGCAGCAATTACAGCTATGAGTCTTTCTGGGTAAGTCTAAGAGCTTTCCACACCTGGACTGTGCAACATTTGCCAATTTAAAAAAAAATATTTTCAAAATTCTTCATGCTGTCAAATTGGTTGTTGATCTATACTAGACTACCATTTTCTGGTTTTGCCATAGATTTTCAAGTAGATTTTAAGTCCACTGTAACTCGGCCACTCAGGAACATTCCCTGTCTTTTTAGTAAACAATTCCAGTGTAGATGTGGCCTTGTGTTTTAGGTTATTGTCCTGCTGAAAGATGAATTCCTCTCCCAGTGTCTGGAAAAGACTGAACTAGGTTCTCCTCTTGGATTTAGCTTTTTTTTATCCTGGAAAAATTCCCCTTAACGATTACAAGTGTTCTTTTAACATTATGCAGCCACCACTATGCTTGAAAATATGGAGAGTGGTACTTGGTACTGTGTTGTTGAATTTGCCCCCCCCAAACACAACAGTGTATACAGGACGAAAAAGTGCTTCTTCAAAATTGCAGTATTACTTTAGTGCCTTGTTGCAAATAGGATGTATGTTTTGGAATCTTTTTTATTCTGTACAGGCTTCCTTTTCACTCTGTCAGTTAGTATTGCAGAGTAACGATACTGAACAAAAATATAAATGCAACATGTAAGGTGTTGGTCCCATGTTTCACAAGCTGAAATAAAAGATCCCAGAAATATTCCATTACAAAAATCTTTAATCTCAAATGTTGTGCACAAATTTGTTTACATCCCTGTTAGTGAGCATTTCTCCTTTGCCAAGATAATCCAGCCAACTGACATCTGTGGCATCTCAAGAAGCCGATTAAAAAGCATGCTCGTTACATAGGTGCACCTTGTGCTGGGGGACACTAAAAGGCCACTAATATGTGCAGTTGTTATACAGCACAATGTCACAGGTCTCATGTTTTGAGGCAGAGTGCAATTGGTATGCTGACTGCAGGAATGTCCACCAGAGCTATTGCCAGGGAATTTAATGTTAATTTCTCTACCATAAGCTTCCTCCAAGTTGTTTTAGAGAATTTGGCAGTACGCCCAACAGGCCTCACAACTGCAGACCATGTCTAACCACGCCAGCTCAGCACCTCCACATCCAGCTTCTTCACCTGCGGGATTGTCTGAGACCAGCCATCTGGACAGCGGATGAAACTGTGGGTTTGAACAACCAAAGTTTCTGACCGTTTGTGCAGTTATTTATCTCAGGGAAGCTCAGTTGCGTGCTCGTTTCCTCACCAGGGTCTTGACCTGACTGACATTTGGTGTCATAACCGGATTCAGTAGGTAAATGCTAACCTTCAATGGCCACTGACACGCTGAAGAAGTGTGCTCTTCACGGATTAATCTTCGTTTCAACTGTTCTGGGCAGATGTCCGACAGCGCATATGGCGTTGTGTGGGTGAGCGGTTTGCTGATGTCCGTGTGAACAGAGTGCCCCATTGTGGGGTTATGGTATTGTCAGGCTTAAGCTACGGACAACAAACACAATTGCTTTTTATCAATGGCAATTTGAATGTACCGTGATACCGTGACGAGATTTTGATGCCCATTGTTGTGCCATTCATCCACCGCCATCGCCTCATGTTTCAGCATGATAATGCACTGCCCCATGTTACAAGTATCTGTACACAATTCCTGGAAGCTGAAAATGCCCCAGGTCTTCCATGACCTGCATACTCACCAGACATGTCACCCTTTGAGCATGTTTGGGATGCTCTGGATCGACGTATGATGGCGTGTTCCAGTTCCCCTAGCGACTTCGCACAGCCATTTGAAGAGGAGTGGGACACATTCCACAGGCTACAATCAACAACCTGATCAACTCTATGTGAAGGAGATGGTGCGCTGCATGAGGCAAATGGTGGTCACACCAGATACTGACGGGTTTTCTGATCCACTCCCATACCTTTTCTTTTTAAGATATCTGTGACCAACAGATGCATATCTGTGTTCCCGGGTCATGTTAAATCCATATAGTAGGGCCTAATAAATGTATTTAAATTGACTGATTTCCATATGAACTGTAACACAGTAAAATCCTTTGAACTTGTTGCGTTTTATATTTTTGGTCGATGTACAGTGATTCCTCCTCAGTATCCTCCTTTCATAGCCATTAAACTCTAACTGTTTTAAAGTCACCATTGGCCTCATGGTGAAATCCCTGAGGGGTTTCCTTCCTCTCCGGTAACTGAGTTAGGAAGGACGCCTGTTTCTTTTTAGTGACTGGGTGTATTGATACACCATCCAAAGTGTAATTAATAACTTCACCATGCGCAAAGCGCAGTGGCAGATTTAGGTTTTGGTGACACGGAAAGCTGCCAGTGGTGGCACCAAATAAAAATCAACAAAAAAAACAATCGGAATGGTGACATTTGCGCAATCTGTTTTCTATCTCATTTGCACGTCACGTCAATGATATGTCACCGTGTGGGACTGTGTCAATTAACCTGGTCGGAGTGGGCGCCCTGATTCTAGTTTGTGAGCTAGGCAGGTTACTTCCTGGGAAGGTCTCCCACTCAGATGTACGAGATGGGTGGGGGTAGGTTGACCTCAGATCTTCCCACTGGAAGCCCGAGGGAGCGGGGGAATCTATCAAATAGAGGTGCACTAACTTAGTGCAATAGTGTGACCATCATGTTCTCTTCTTTATAAGTGTTATTCTATCTGTGTGATAGGATTTGTGCAACTTTAGTTTTGTGTTAACAATAGGGTAATAGTGTAATTATTCTATTTTCTTTATTTGTATTTATATATTTGTTTTTGTCTTTGTCTACTTTTGATATTTGAGTCTTATTTTGTATATATTTTAATATAGTTTTAAATATTGTGATTATTTGTGATGTTCCAAATGTCAGAATAAAAATTAGTTGGTGCAGAATGTTTGGCGCCCTAAGGAGGGCTGGGCTCACCGTAAGGACTGCTGCCCCTGGGTGGACCTGCCCTTGCTGCGCTTCAGCCCCCTGCTGCCCCCATCTACAGTACGTGCCTTTTGCAAAAAACAACAAATCAATGTCTAAAAAGACTGTATATGGCTTTTGATCATTATCTACCATGATTGGACTGGTGCATTTGTGATTTGGAACTGCAATTATTTAGTTTTTCAGATTATTGAGCAGTTGGAAATTATCCACATACCCAAAACCCTATCCTCCAAAATAATGAAAAGGTAGGTTTGCTACATTTTGTAACCAAGAGCTCCAAATGTCTGTCTTGACTGCAAACAAGTGCTTGTTGTCTTTTTACTGCATAAAAAGGGGTTGTTGGTACTGTAGAAAATAGTTGATGGATTAAATGCCTTTTTGTTGTTGTTGTATCAACAGGTTGAGTGCAGGAGTACTTTACATCCTCTGGCTGTATATTGGGGGTGGGCCAGAAGGGGTGAAGGTTCACAGGACCCTGCACCCGGCCCTGCAGGAGCTGTTAGAGGGTGGTTAGCCTCCGGGGCAGCTCAACACAGGGTGTCATCGTCTCTGGATCCACTGCTGGTAGGTCTCAAAGTTTCCTCCCCCCCAAAAATATACATCTGTAGCTTGTTCTTTTGCACTGTACTCTGGTCTTTACTAATGGCACTGAAGGTTACTGCCGAGGTTTAAAAGACATTGTGTTGCATAGATATAGTATAGCCTGCGATTAAGTGTCCTGAATTTCATTATATTTGTTTGACATTAAATAATTGATTTGAGGGGATTTAGTTTCATATTGAATCACTCCATTAATCAACCTTACTTTTGCGCCCTGTGTGTGTCTGTCTCAGATGTGAATGAGTGTGTGACCCCGCTTTGGTTCCTATGCATGCCGATGCCACTCCGGGTTCGAGGACATGTCTAGGCTGGGCTCAGGAGGAACCATTTGCGTGGACACCAAGGCCGCTGGTATGGACCTCCACAATAAGTCGACGATTACGGTAGATCAGCATAGTCCTGAGCAGCAGCACTGTAACACTGGTATCTCGTAGAATTATTGTTCTCTGAAGTTTAAGGAAAACATTAGTATGACATTGGTTAGTTCAAAATCAGTGGCACTGAAGTTGACAAGTTAGACCACCACCCTAACACTCCTGATTTTTTTTTGGTAACCCTACCAGAATGTTAAACATAAAGTTGCATGGTTATGAAGGTGACAAGTCAAATTGTGTACATTTAATCCTTGCCTAACCTTTGACCTTAGGCTGTACTTCGGAACGGTCCAGCGGGATGATCAAAGGCATCTACGTGGTGTGCTTCCTGTTCAGCTTCCTCATCCTGCCGTTCCTCTGTACCGTGGGTGTGCTGTACCACCGCCACCACTGGGGGGCCTTCCTGGTCCACTGTCGGCGCAGCAGCCTCGGGAGCATCCCCCCCCCCCCTCCTGACTGCAAAAACAGTTCCATCCGCACCAACTCGGAGCTGCCCCCACCCATACGGCGCCCTAAGGAGGGCTGGGCTCGCCGTAAGGACTGCTGCCCCTGGGTGGACCTGCCCTTGCTGCGCTTCAGCCCCCTGCTGCCTCTTGATGGGTACATGGAGCCAGGGGAGGGTGTCAAGCTTTGAAGAGAAGATTACTTTGTGGTTGTCCTGAATGTGCAATGAAAACATTGAGACTCTATTCTGGGCAGGTTGACTTCACTGTTTCATGAGTTCATTCTTTGCCTTTCCTCTCATGATGAAATAACTTATTACTGTAGTATGACATTATCTTTGTGTGTAGTTTGGATATGATGTATTCTTTGGATCATTGTTTCTAGTATATTTCAGTAATTGTCATTTTCCATGATTGGGAAGATTGTCTATGCTCTCCAAACAAAGGGATTCATTGCATCTTTCCTCCCAAAACATCGATTAAATAAATGTTAACTTGGCTCTACATTCCTTTTAATCTCTTTTTTGCTATATTGAAATGCGAAAGTACAATTTCTGTGACAAAGTAGGCTACTTTATTTCATATGCAGCAGTTGGACTACAGGCATACTGATGTTTAGCATTAAGGCTCAAAATAAACTGCATTTCTTTACTGGTGAGGGGACCAGGCTACAGACAGCAGACCAGAATAAATAAATAACCCATGTCGCAGCGCACCTGTGCACTATTACGCCATGTCGTGCTTTTCCCAGAAGGTGGCAGCGGCGTAATAGGAAGTGTCTGGGGGTGGGAAAAAAACTAAATTTGCGACTGGGTTAAATACAAAGTTTGTTTTCCCTCTGTGGTTCTTAAACATGTTTTCAAAAACAAGGGTATTCTGAAAACGTAAAACGAATACAGGAGCAAAGGCAAGCAAGCCCCCACCGTCGGAGAATAGACGAGGAAACCGTAAGAAGGAGCCATTGTGCCTCTGAAAGATGCTGAAATTCTACACGCCCGCCCACCTAATCTCAGAAATGTTAATCCCCAGTCTCTGTAGGGGGGAAATAAATGTAGTGGTAGATTGTATTTTTGTCGTTTTGAAATGGCACGGTGTCGAACTGTACCCTTTCATTTGTTACACTGCCAAAATGCTATGCAAAGAAATTGCATAATGATAAAGGTCGCTGACAGAATTTCATTAGGCTATAGATTTACCTGCTCTGTTCAGAGGCCTAACCAGGTAAACCAGCCAAATTATTCATATTTCAGAAATGACATAGCATACTGCCTGTAGGGATATTTCAAATTGTGTGGCTAGGCCCTACTAAAATTCCTTACATGATTCACCAATGTCCAAAGTAAAAAAATAAAAGAGGTTTACCTTTCACTCAAAACTGCTTTGATTCTAATTGGAGTGTAAAAGCAATGCCACATGCTGAGAAGTTTGACATCCTCCTTTACTCATGATATTACTGCCCTAATAAAGACAAACCAATTACTACAATATGGCTGATAAGAGAAAAGTGCTCTTTTGAAGGAAACCAATCCCATATGCATTTGAATGGTAGAGAAGCTAACTCAAGTTACGGGTGGGCAGACAGGTCCCTATCTGAATTGTTGCTATTGGATGAGGAGCAGAGTTTGCATCTCATGCAGGCGGGAAGTGCGTTTAACAGGCTAATCTTTGGCCGGCCAGGCGGGGTGGGGAGACCGGGTGGTCCACCTAGTCCAAACCACATTAATAGGCTTACACCACCTAATCCAAGGCAGTGTGCTGTCACATGGGTAGTCTGCTGACCTGACTTCATTTTATTGCAGGGCACTTGCTCTTCAGCCCCTTTTGTGCTCAAACCCTGTGCTCTTTTCAGGAGTAAATGTCCCTTTATAAAATTCCCGGTCCTTCTCCTTCATGTCCGTGCTCAAGGGCTGGACATGAAATGAGACTGTCACTGTGATGTGTAGACTAGACTTACCGCCGCAGTAGTCCTCCAGCCCTGAGGCAGTACAATTTGAACAAACTGCCTCGAGCCGTTCCATCAGAATCTCTGTCTCTTTCTTTAGGGGCTATGACACATCGACAGTTATGCACAGCCTAACAGCTAGCCTAAATGTAAACTAGTAGGCTATACATGATAACAGTTTGGTTGGAATGGGTTTCAAGCTTGATAATGGATATAGGGGCCTCATCTGAGCCTTTGATCCAACATATTGTGTGTGTGTGTGTGTGTGTGTGTGTGTGTGTGTGTGTGTGTGTGTGTGTGTGTGTGTGTGTGTGTGTGTGTGTGTGTGTGTGTGTGTGTGTGTGTGTGTGTGTGTGTGTGTGTGTGTGTGTATGTGTGTACTTCCTGTGTGTATTTTAGTGTTGTCTGTGGTGGTCTGGTAGGTGGGGGACAGACAGATCACTCCTCCAGATGTGCTCTCAGCATCTGCTCTTCCACTGCTGCCTCCCTCCCTCGCCCCACGCTGGTCCTCCCCCTGTGAATCAGATGCCAGGGCCCCTGAACCTGGGCCTTCTTTGTTGCTGCTCTGAATGCATCTCATGTCCGCTAGGTAGAATTGGCAAGGACAGCGGGCTCTGGGCAGCGATCCACAGGGCAGTAGGAAGAGGTGACGCCTCCGGCCGCTCACAGTGGGCCCTCTGGCGGAGCCTTGGGTCGAGGAGGTCACCCCTCCCTGTGGTTGGCCTGGCCTGGTCCCCCCCTGCCGTCCACCGAGTCACGCTGAGCTCACCTGTCTGCCAGGCAGCGTCATCTGGCCATAATCCCCCCCCCATCCTCTCCATCCCCCCACCTTCCTCTGCTCAGATGCATTGTAACAGTGGGTGTGAGACTGTTCTGTTAAGAATGGGGGAGTGGCCATCTCGTCTCTATGCGGTGGTTATACTCAGGTATGTATTTTCTGTTGCTTGGCTTTAAGTGGTTCTGGCTGCTCTGAGGTGTTCCACGAAATGGTATTAAGAGGTCTCAGATATTACATGCATTCACCCATGAGCTTGACCCTCAGGGGGCACCAACCGAAGGGTTTGTATGATATGACTGTGATGATATCTGCAGTGTTATGTTTTACGGACCTAGACTACGGTATATAGTAGGGGTGCTTCTACACCTGCATTGTTTGCTGTTTGGGGTTTTAGGCTGGGTTTCTGTGCAGCACTTTGAGATATCAGCTAATGTAAGAAGGGCTATATAAATACATTTGATTTGATTTGATTTGGGTGTACGCTTAATGGAAACACCTGTGTATTGTAGTACTGGTTACGTTTTGGGCCAACGTTGCGGTGCTATGTTTCTGTCCGATGCTCACTGGTATCTGTATGGCTGAATGTCAGGGCCATTACTCTTAACGGTAGCCATGGGAGACCCCAACTGGGAGCCATGTGATTACCTACACTACCATTCTAAAGTTTGGAGTCACTTAGAAATGTCCTTGTTTTTGAAAGAAAAGCACATTTTTTGTCAATGAAAAAAACATCAAATTGTTAAGAAATACAGTGTTGACATTGTTAACGTTGTAAATGACTATTGTAGCTGGAAACGGCTGATTTTTAATGGAATATCTACATAGGCGTACAGAGGCCCATTATCAGCAACCATCACTCCTGTGTTCCAATGGCACGTTGTGTTAGCTATTCCAAGTTTATAATTTTAAAAGGCTAATTGATCAATAGAAAACCATTGTTAGCACAGCTGAAAACTGTTGTTCTGATTAAAAAAGCACTAAAAGTGGTCTTCTTTAGACTAGTTGAGTATCTGGAGCATCAGCATTTGTGGGTTCGATTACAATCTCAAAATGGTCAGAAACAAATAACTTTTTCCTGAAACTCGTCAGTCTATTCTTGTTCTGCGAAATGAAGGCTATTCCATGTGAGAAATTGCCAAGAAACTGAAGATCTCATACAACGCTGTGTACTACTCCCTTCACAGAACAGCACAAACTGTCTCTAACCAGAATATAGAAAGAGGAGTGGGAGGCCCCGGTGCACAACTGCGCAAGAGGACAAGTACTTTAGAGTGTCTAGTTTAGACGCCTCACAACGGACACCTCACAAGTCCTCAACTGGCAGCTTCATTAAATAGTACCCGCAAAAAAATAGTCTCAACGTCAACAGTGAAGAGGCGACTCCGGGATGCTTGCCTTCTAGGCAGAGTTCCTCTGTCCAGGGTCTGTGTTCTTTTGCCCATCTTAGTCTTTTATTTTTATTGGCCAGTCTGAGATATGGATTTTTCCTTGCAACTCTGCCTGGAAGGCCAGCGTCCCGGAGTCGCCTCTTCACTGTTGACATTGAGAAAGTAAAGTAAAGTTTGGTGGAGGAGGTATAATGGTCTGGGGCTGTTTTTCATGGTTCAGGCTAGGCACTTAACGCTACAGCATACAATGACAGTATAGACAACTCTGTGCTTCCAACTTTGTGGCAACAGTTTGGGGAAGGCCCTTTCCTGTTTCAGCATGACAATGCCCCTGTGCACAAAGCGAGGTCCATAAAGAAATGGTTTGTCACGATCGGTGTGAAAGAACTTGACCGGCCTGCACAGAGCCCTGACCTTAACCCCATCAAAAAAAAATTATACTGTTGTGCTCATTAGGTTTTGACGGAGATCAAGTGGACCCCAGTTTCATTCAAAGCGTTTTAGCAATCAAGAAAAAACGTAATAGTATTTTTGGTGTATGGTAGTGCAGTGGTTTGTCATTGGCATTACACATTCGGATGTTTTATTATCATATAGGCCTACTACTGTACAGATTCAATGGGAATAAGATTCTGGCCAACAGATGCAGCAATGTAATGCAGGGATCTGTAAGGCTAATGCCACTCTGGTGCAAGTCGAATCCAGAATATGAATCATTAACTGCCAGACAGAGCATACAGTTGTCATAGCAATTATTTCATATTTCATATTTTAAAGCACATTTATGTGTGAAGTGGGATTTCTGTATCTTTATAATTAGACCAAACTTTCCATTTTAAGTTGAAGACTTGGTATTATACCTCCTAGCTAGTGATATTCCATTCGAGGTGTGGTCTTAGTGATTTGGAGGCTCCAGACAGGGGCCAGTCTGAATGTGCCATGAACACAACCAGTCATGATGTTTTCATCTGATTGTCAAACAAATCACTTCAAAAGGAGGTTACCTTCGCACATTCATTCAAAATAGTTCCAGCATCCGAACAGTGCACCTGCCAACTTTCCTTCAATTCGCAAGTGGCTGAAACTATCTCGCTGGACAAAGCATCTGAGTGGTATCAAAGTGGCGAGTGAAACAGCGCCACTGTCATACTATATGTAGTCCATTTACTGTATCTGATGCATATATCTGATACTGTCTGGCCAAAAAGAGTTTGACATGCCACTCTTTTTGGCAAGCCAGCGTCGGATACATGGGATACACATACACGTCCTCTCGTGACAATGGCAGTATTATCAGCAGCACCTGTGTTTTTACTAAAGAAATGTGTTAACTTTAAAACATTTCTGTTGAAATGAAATCTTATTTCCTTCTTTTCCCTTTCTCTGCCCCGCTCTGACCAGCACCTCATTGCTGCAGCTTAATAATAGCAATGAAAATCACGTTTGCAAATCGTATCGCGTGAAACAGTGAATGGGAACTCTGTCGCGGTGGAATAGTCCATTATTATTATTATTATTAATGACACATATTTCTACTATTATGAGAAAAACTTGGATTATATTATAATTGTTATGAAATGTATGTATATTATTTATGGAAATACATTTATTGATCTATTATTAATTGTTATCCAACTGTATGGATTAATTTACTTTTTTGGTGGCCTTTTTGTCGACAATGGGGTCTCATTAACCTGGTTACAGTGGCCAGGAACCCCCCGGCCCCCCCTCCCGACCCCATTTCCTTGATTCCACTGATTCCATTGCTTTGCCCAAGTGGACAGGGACCGTTTTTACCCATCACCAAAATGTGGTGTCTCACCATATCACATCACTGCATTTCCCATGTTACTTATTAAGTAACAGGATCCAGACAGAGACTGATGTGTTTTTGGACCCTTTGGGGGGAGGGGGGGGGGGGTCATACAGTCATACTTTTGAGTCATACAGTACTCCTCTGTGAAGGATTTGTTTTACTGTTGAGTCATACAGTACTCCTCTGTGAAGGATTTGTTTTACTGTTGAGTCATACAGTACTCCTCTGTGAAGGATTTGTTTTACTGTTGAGCCAGATACGGTACTCCTCTCTGAAGGATTTGTTTTACTGTTGAGCCAGATACGGTACCCCTCTGTGAAGGATTTGTTTTGCTGTTGAGTTAGATACAGTATACCTCTGTGAAGGATTTGTTTTACTGTTGAGTCAGATACGGTACCCCTCTGTGAAGGATTTGTTTTACTGTTGAGCCAGATACGGTACTCCTCTGTGAAGGATTTGTTTTACTGTTGAGCCAGATACAGTACTCCTCTGTGAAGGTATTTGTTTTAATGTTGAGCCAGATACAGTACTCCGCTGTGAAGGCTTTGTTTTACTGTTGAGCCAGATACAGTACTCCTCTGTGAAGGATTTGTTTTACTGTTGAGCCAGATACAGTACTCCTCTGTGAAGGATTTGTTTTACTGTTGAGCCAGATACAGTACTCCTCTGTGAAGGATTTGTTTTACTGTTGAGCCAGATACAGTACTCCTCTGTGAAGGTATTTGTTTTACTGTTGAGCCAGATACAGTACTCCGCTGTGAAGGCTTTGTTTTACTGTTGAGCCAGATAAAGTACTCCTCTGTGATGTTGTCTTTTTCAGTCTGGGTGACTCTTAGATGGAACACCACGTGCCTCTCACCGTCTCTGTCGGGGTCTGACGCCCGTCTTTGTTCTCTGGGCCACAGTGACAGTGGACTTCTGCAGCTCTCTGTTTGTGGTGAAGCCAGTGGTCTGCTCCGTTAGGTGCACAAGGGAGCCACAAAGATGAAGTGACTTTACCCGTCCGGTGTGTCAAGAGACTAGTTAATGAACCTCTGCTCACACCTGCAGCTACAAGCCTCGGCTTGGGTGGTCAACATGTCTGCCCTCTAATGCCCACATTGCTGTTTCATCATGGATTATCATTTAACATAAATATACCATAATAGGGCAATGTTCAGCCATCTTGTCAAAGCAGAACCTGCCCCCCAGCAACAGTTATTTGGGGATTTTGCAGTTGTATTAATTTTGAGCACAGGTATCGATCCCACAATTGCTACTGATCCATAGCCTGTCTAACTTACGACATAGATGCTATAATACATCTCTCGTTCCGTCTCTCTCTGACCTCAGTGAATATACTGCTGAATAGAGGGTCTTACTCTGTTGCGGGCAGAGCTGGACGGGGACTAATATGACAGGAGGGCTGTGTGTGTGTTCCAGAGTACGTCTGCATGTTCTTGGGGAAACGGCCATATTGCCTGTCCTGAGGGAGAGCCGCCGTTGGAGAAAACCGCTGACCTTGCATCTCCTAAACAGGATGAGTCCAGTGATAATCCCATAGGTTTTTATTAACCTGATATGAGTGTTGTGTTGATATTATATCAGAGGCAGGAGGGAGGGTTTTTCCCCTCTTTCTTCTCATGCCACATTGTATTGGAATTGGCCTCTGCAATTTATTTTTCTATTAGCCAAGTCCTCTGAAGTGTGATTGGGCTGTGAGCCAGTGGTAACTGGTCAGGCCGGTGGAGAGTGGACTGGCCGAGCTGATAAGGCTAGAGTCAGTCCAATACTCTACACAGCACAGTGACTCTGGCTACAGATGGCCCGCTTTTACAACTGTGATTGAATCTAGATATGAGGAACTGGACTGACCCCCCCCCCCAGAGACAAGCTCCACCATACACAACAAGGGGCGACTTCCTGTTCCAGCTCTCTATAAACGTGCAGTACCTCACCTTGGCTGAGCTGGAGATGCATAAACAAAACAGTCTTCATTTTTGCTAAGCTATGATGTGCTGTGTACACACAGTTGATCAACTGATGCCATCAAAAGCATTTGAATTGCTGTAAGTAGGGCAGATGGCCGTGGTGTGTTGTGTCTTCACTAATCCAGGCTGGATATTTACTGGTAACATTTCACAAAATGGCTCCAGGCCATTGACGAGAAGGACGTGACAGAAGGGTTTTGGAGCACGCTGAGGGGGGGACGGGGGGGACGGGGGGACGGGGGGGACGGGGGGACGGGGGGGGACGACTCTAACCAGTGCATCCTCCCCACCACTAACTCTATCCCCTTTAACGGTGATGACCCCCTTCCTCCCTGGCACTTGGACCAGCTGTGGATCAATACAGGGACATCTGTTGGTGTCTCTGCATTTGTGCCCCATGGCTCACCTGCTACTGAACACGCCCTGTAACTGTAACAGTACAGGCATATTGTTCTCAGTAACTACTGTCACTCTGTGTGGTTTATAGTGACAAGTGAACATTGAATCTGGTTCCCAGCCCCTGTCATTGAATTGGCTTGATCTTCATTTCCAAAATTTTCCAGAACCATTTTCAAGCTATGACTTGATATCTCTTGATACGGGAGTTTGTTTGATGTCGGTTTCCCTTGAAATGGATGAAGAGATAAATTAGACACAAAAACAACAACATATCAGTTCTCAGGGGTACTTGAGGACCAGCTTTCAGACTCATTGCCGGAATGAACCAATGACACTGTAGACCAGGGCTGCCCAACCCTCTTCCTGGAGATCTGGTGTCCTGTAGGTTTTCAGTCCAACCCTAATTTATCATATCTGATTCAGCTAGTTTAGGTCTTGTTGAGCAGCTAATTAGCTGCTAATTAATTCTACTAATTAGTAGAATCAGGTGTGTTAAATTAGGGTTGGACTGAAAACCCACAGGACGGTAGATCTCCAGGAAGTGGGTTGGGCAGCCCTGCTTGAAGACCGACCAGTATGCGTGAAGCTGCAGCAAGTTGGAATAGTCTATAGGGGGCAGTGCACAGCCTTTTCCTATGACACCCTCTTCTCTCTCTTCCCAGTGCAGGGCTTTAATCATTCTTTGGATACAACAATAGGAGAAACATTTATAGTTATATCCCGGTAATGAAGGAGGTGTCTCGTTGTCCTCTTTCATTTAACACATTGTCACAACCCAGAGCCCTAATCTCGCTCTCTGACGGACAGTTGCATCCTGGGAAAGAGGCGCATGTCATTGTTTGAGTGAGTCAAATCTGTTAAGCCCTTATTCTTCCGAGGGGTATTTGCATATTCGGAAGTATTCCTTTAGTGACGGGCCAAATCCTCCTTACGTGTGATGTGATGCATTTTTTTGTGTGTGTGTGTCATTTGTGAAGTATCTACATGCACTATTAGCGCTGCATAATACCTCTGCATAATACCACTGTATAATCTCAGAGATAAGATGGTTTTTCTAAAGTGTAGCATTACGCCGGGATGAAACACCGCAATTTCAAGCAGACTCAAAGGGGCTCAAATGTCAACGGAAATGTCAAGTGCTTTCGCAACGGCCGAATACCAGAATACCTTTTTTTTATCGCCACCACCACCACCGGGGGGGCAAATACCTTGTTAGGCCCGGACTCTGTAATATGTGATAACACCAGCTCACTCTGACACACCTGGCCTCCTCTCCCCCTCTCTCACGCCTCCTCTGAATACAACCAGGGCGGCTTTCCTAATTCCAATGGAGTTTCTCTGGCGCAGCGTTCAGCGTGGCGAGGTGCATGGCACAGTCTGGCGTGCGCTCCACTACGGGTCTGTCTCTGTCCGGGTCAGGCGGCGCAGCCCCTCAGGAGTCCCTACTGCACATCAGGGCCTGGAACGGCCACGATAACATTGTTTAATTCAGGTGGTAACCTGGTAACTGATAGAATAGAGTAATGGAGGTATACTACTATGAAGACGTACTACTGCAACCCTACGAGTGAGCCTACCATCTGTCTATGTACCTATACCTATTTATGTACAGTGTGAATGTATATGCAACGTAGACTGTCATTCAAAACCGCACTCTTTTGTGTACCCTGTACCACATTCATGAGACGCAACCGTTCCATCGTTCCTTCTCCCTCCTCTGGTTCGTTCCAATGTCATATCAGAGACAGAGTCACTTTGCATCTGTTCTGTGGCTGTGTTTGTCTATTTGTTTTGTTCTTCCCTGCTGTGTATCTTAAGCGTTGATTTCTGCCGGCGAGGGACACATGAAAAGAGCCATGGCACGAACAGAAAACAAGCCCTCAGAGACTGGAAGGATGAAATGAAAACACAAGGAAAGGAAACCAGGCCCAGGAATAAGCTGCGATTAAACCGCAAACAATCAGGCAGGCAGGGACAAGGAGTTGGAGAGAACAAAAACACAACAATGCGAGCAAATAAAACGAGCAAACAGGGAACGCCACGTGTTTATGAAAAGATCTTGGCGAGGACAAATTACACCAACTGCCGATTAACAGAGCGGCGTGCTTTGAAGAAAAAAGAGAAGGAAGAATGAGTTTTGTTGGAAATGGGAACCGTTTCTTTGACAAAGAGATGTCATTGGATATCATTGTAGGAAATGGACGCCTCTGTCTGTGAGTGTTATCATGCTCTAGCCGCACCAGAAGACAATACACCAACAATCCTGGACCTGTTTTTTGCTCTGCATTGCTTTAAAAGCCTGACCTGTAACATTTCAGCAAACCAAATCTTCTTGCATCATCTCAAACAGTCAGCACTCTTTTGGCACTTGGGTCTTATTGGCCTTGAAGCTAATCTCTCTCTCTCTCCACGTCCTACAGTAGAGGGATTGGTCGAAACTCTTCAAGTGGAACAACTGACTTCGCTTCTGAAGTCCTGACACAAGGTCTCTTATGACAGATGATGTCTTTTTAATGGTCTCCATGTGAACGCACTGGACTGGTTCCTGTTAATTAGTACTTTGTCTCTGGTTAGAAATGACCTTTCCTTTTTCCACCCTCCTCTTTTGCACTTTTACTGTCTCTGTCTCTCTCTCTCCTTGGTCATGCGTGGCTTTGCCCCTATTCCATACGGTATAGTCAGCCATTTTGACATTCTCCATTCCAGCAAGATGGTCCTTTCTGAATCGCTAATGATACCACACTGTTTCGTTCCAAAATTAGACCATTTGAATTCCTGGCCACTTCATGGCACAACCTAAAACCACAACCCCATCCAAAAAAAACACAACCAGCAGTGTCCCCCTGTCATCCCTCTCTCTCTCTCTCCCAGGCGCTACCATGGTTTCTCTGGCATGTCTAGAGAGCGGCTGCAGCCATTGCCTCCTCCATTTTGGAGAATCAGAGATGACCTTACCATGAATAAAGTCAAAGAGGATTAAGGCAGAAGAAGCCTGCCCAACGTCGGGCGAGGGGAGCGGCAGATGCAACCTCCTCTGAACGTGGCTAGAGTGTTGATGCCTACGCCGCCTGAAGGCCACGCTTACGAGGGCTGTGTGTGTGTGTGTGTGTGTGTGTGTGTGTGTGTGTGTGTGTGTGTGTGCGTGTGTTTAAATGTTGTGCAAAATAGACAGATCCGGCTCTCAATGGAACGATAGGGGAAAAGAAAACAGTCATTGAACCTGTGTCATCTTGAGATGCAAAAAAAAAAAAATGTTGATTTTCAAAATGGCTGCTAATCCCTTATTGAAGATATACATTGAATTATTGCCCCAGTCATTCATCCGTTCCGTTTGAGGTGATAGCAAGGCAACCTAATATCCTTATCTGATTTATTTGCCGCTCCTATCTAATCCACAGGTTACAAGATGTACGAACATGGGGTGTATTTCGTTAAGTAAAATATCTGCCCATCACACACTCTGGATTATAACGGTTGTGCTCAGCCTACCTTTCTTCACAGTCGCCATAGAGCCAGGATGAGAGATGTGCATTGACCCCCCCCCCCCCCAGCCTTTGATCGGTCTGAACTGAATCTTATTTCTTCATTAGCATTCATGTATTTGGCGGATATTGATCTTTGATATCACACAAACAACTGATAACTGTTCCCCTTATATATGTTGATTCTTCCCCCTCCATTGTCCTCAAATCGACACCTGCTCTCGTTGCGTTGGTCTGTGTTGTTGGGCACACGTCGCTTTGTACTGTGTGGGATGCGGTGTACCTTCGAGCTTTGTCAAAATTGCTTTTGGATCAGTTTGGATCTCAATGGCAACAGAAACCTTTTGGGGTCCACTAATGGCAGTAGATGAAGTGGGAGCCTGTTCCGTTGTATTCATTTCACAGAGTCCTCGTTGCCTTAAACCGAGTCAGAAGCGCAGGAGTCAAAGGTTGGTGCTGCTGCTAATCTGGGCAACATTAGGAGAGTAATCCTCAGGGGTTGAAGCTTGACTGTTGAACAGTTCCCCTCTTCCCCTTTTGTCTTTGTGGTAAGTGATCTTGGGAGATTTTTGAGGGATGCCCCTGGTCCACAGAGGTAGCATTAATCATGGGAAAGGAATTGTTCCACTGCTACTACAGAAATGTGGTTGTGGTTTCTTAGTTCTTTGTGTTGTGGTTTCCACTGCTATAGGCTACAGAATTGTGGGTTTTTTAGTTTGACGGATATTGACATCTTTTCACCTCTAAACCACCTCTCTGGACTTGGACTGATAAGAAAATGATGTTCCACAAACCACTTGGAGGAAGGAGTGGGAAGGAAGAATGATAAATATATAGATAAATCCTCCTTTTTCCTCGAAATATACCAGCTAAACCACCCGCTACTCTACAAAGAGAAATTCCCAGGCTTAGGGAATGAAAGAGCCCTTCAACACAGTGGGTTTTGTCTCTCCTTGTGCAAATGGGGAGAAGCAGGGCATGTCAGATTGACGTGGCACTTCTTGTCATTCAACATAAGTTTTCAGCTTAATCCCCCTTCTGAATCCACTTCTTGACTTCAGTGTCCGTGGGTTTTATTTCTGCGGTCTTCATATTTCTAAACGTGTTGTTTTCAGTCAACAGAAGTAGTGTTAAGAAGTGGACACAGAAGGAAGCCAGATGTCTGTTCTGTGTGTATCAGTGTATGTGTGTGTGTGTGCTTACTTACACAGTTCTTGTGTTAAGTGCTTAAAAATCACCCCAATACCCACGCACATCGGTATAGGAGCGCTTTACAAAGCCCTGTGTAATCTTCCTTTTCGGTGGGTCCTTAGTTTCATCTGCAGGGGATTACTGTACGGCTTTTTTTTGGAATCCGCAAAAGAGGAGGGATGTACAAAATGGCGGAAAAAGGAAAACAAATTGTATTGTAATCTCTCGAGAGAAAAGGACGCTTGAGTGAGGGAGTCCCATGGACCATCCATCTTTTTTCCCTTCCTGAAAATCCCATAATCCTTCATGTTTGATGTCTCAAAGCTAATGGCGTTTAGTAGGATGGCCCAAAAGGTGCTTTGTCCCCGGCGTGGTTGCCGTTGAGGTTTTGAATGACATTGCGGAGAGAGAGCGGGTAACTTTAGCTTAATCTGGGCTTATCCGGCCCCAACGCGCACACAGGTGTGTGGCCCTTAAGCCCAGGGGAGGCAGGCCTTCTTCTGCAACCCACCACCAAAGATCAATCCAGCTCCTCAGGCCAGAGGCATCCAGAGGAACATACACACCGCACCTTTAACCCAAGAGGCTTTATCCTCCTCGTGGATTGAAGTGCTCACTATCACATTTTAATTAAATTACAGCCAGTGCTCTTTCTCGATATCTCTTTCTCTCTCTGGTAAAGAAGACCCGGACCGAACTTAAACTTGCATGAATCAGTTTTTGTCTTGTGAGTGAATGGAGAAGGCAGCTACGCTGCTGCTATGCAAACTGTGTCCGTTTGGAAAATGTAGGCCTATAACATACATCACCGTGTGGCAGAGGAGTGCTGACGCTCTTATTGGATTTGGAAGCCGCTCCTTCAATAAAAATAATGAATTTCCCATAATTCAATAGCAGATATAAAGGCCACCGGCCCAGTGATCCATAAACACTACGATGATAAGGTCATCTTCTCCAGAGGCTGCCACATGCCATATAAACTTACGTGATGAGAGTATTAACTAATTAAATACAGAAATGAAATAATAGTGGAATATATTTACAATTCAGATATGGTTTCAATAATGAATAATATACATTATTTAAGTGCAATGATAAGACATGGAAAGGGTTGTAATTCAATGTGTTGGTGTACAATTTCAAGAGAATCATCCTAAATATGGACTCTCAATCTGTAGCTTCAAAAGTACTGTGTCCAATATGTCAATCTTTACCCACCCAAGCATAAAGGTGACTTTACTCTCGGTCATACTTTTTCTGTCAAGGATGTAACCTTCAGGGGTCGACGTTCAACCCCCTCCCATGCACACAGTGAAAAGGTGGGATCCAAAGGGAGAGAAACAATCATATCTGTCATAGCAAAGACGCTGCATTTTCTCTTGAAACTCCTGCACACCTTTTCCCCAGTTCGTGTTTCCTCATCTGCCATCAGCATTGCTATTGAGTTTCTTCCCAAATGGTCCAATATGACAGATTTACACAATCAGGTCTATTGACTAATTAACTACAATTTTAACACCCTCTTACGCGGTTTCATTTTCCTCAAGGGCGTCCTGTCCACTTAGGCACGGAATGCTCCATATTCAGTACCTTCGATTTAGATGGAAGACAGACGTTGAGAATAATGTCTAAATAACGAAGAACTAGGTTCAACCGGGCTCTGGGAAACTGACCCACCCCCCCCCCCCTTGTTCTATTGGGCCTCCCCAAGTCCCTTTCCCTCACTGACCCATCTCGGTAAATGATGACTCGTCACTGGACAGGACGATTGCTGGACCACCTCCATTTATGACATTCTCTCTTGACATTTTGTCACCTCGAAAATAATGACTTTGGGCGACCAACAGGGGGCATTAGCCAGCAGCTTTAAAATGGATGCTTTGATATCCCTAAGCTGTTGATGTAAGCCTCTCATATCAGTGACAGAGGGAGATGAGCAGCATTCGCTGCTATTTATGATCAAGATTATATTTTGGTCAATTACCTCTCTCCTCCTCGTTCTATTATTTATGTGCACTAGTATCTTATTGCTGATGTCGGTGTTTTGTGTGTGTGTGTGTGTGCGCGTACATGTGTGTAGGCCTATAACGTGTGTATGTGCGTATATATGTGTGTGTGTGTGTGTGCATTTTCATGTGCGTAGCTACACGTTTTCGTTTTAGGAAGCCAGAGCGTAGTAGACGTTTGTATGGCATAACAAGATTACACTGCAGAATCCTGGCTCCCAGGGAAAGAGCTTCACATCACCCTCAGCCTTTTTCTCTCGGAGTCTGTCTCTCTTTCACCAGGCTTAGACGCGCTGATCTCAGATACAACCATCCTCTAATCCAAGCCTTGATAAGGCTTCAAAGCAACATGTCATTAATAGCGTGTTTGACATTATCCGTGGAAATACGCTGGTTTGAACATATGACCCCCTCATTATGAGGACCCATATGTTCTCATAAGCCACATGATTCCATTGAAGTGTTAGTTCTTTAGACTAAGCATGCCTGCAGGGCAATACTTTGTGTTTATTACTGTTAAATGAATGTGGTGATGTTTTCAAGGAGTTAGAATGTCAGTGCCTTAATTAAGCACTAAGGTACGGGGGGGGGGTGTGGTATATGGCCAATATTACCACGGCTAAGGGCTGTTCTTAAGCACGACGCAATGCAGAGTGCCTGGATACAGCCCTTAGCCATGGTATATTGGCCATACAATCACAAACCCCCGAGGTGCCTTATTGCTGAACTCAGCAAAAAAAGAAATGTCCTCTCACTGTCAACTGCGTTTATTTTCAGCAAACTTAGCATGTGTAAATATTTGTATGAACATAACAAGATTCAACAACTGAGACATAAACTGAACAAGTTCCACAGACATGTGACTAACATAAATGGAATGATGTGTCCCTGAACAAAGGGGGGGGTCAAAATCAAAAGTAACAGTCAGTATCTGGTGTGGCCACCAGCTGCATTAAGTATTGCAGTGCATCTCCTCCTCATGGACTGCACCAGATTTGCCAGTTATTGCGGTGAGATGTTACCCCACTCTTCCACCAAGGTACCTGCAAGTTCCCAGACAATTCTGGGTGGAATGGCCCTAGCCCTCACCCTCCGATCCAACAGGTCCCAGACGTGCTCAATGGGATTGAGATTCGGGCTCTTCGCTGGCCATGGCAGAACACGGACATTCCTGTCTTCCAGGAATTCACACACAGGACGAGCAGCATGGCTGGTGTCATTGCCATGCTGGAGGGTCATGTCAGGATGAGCCTGCAGGAAGGGTACCACATGAGGGAGGAGGATGTCTTCCCTGTAACGCACAGCGTGGAGATTACCTGCAATGACAACAAGCTCAGTCCGATGATGCTGTGACACACCACCCCAGACCATGACGGACCCTCCACCTCCAAATCGATCACGCTCCAGAGTACAGGCCTCAGTGTAATGCTTGTTCCTTTGACGATAAACGTGAATCCGACCATCACCCCTTGTGAGATAAAACCGCGACTCGTCAGTGAAGAGCACTTTTTGCCAGTCCTTTCTGGTCCAATGATGGTGGGTTTGTGGGCGACATATGGGCGACATTGTTGCCGGTGATGTCTGGTGAGGACCTGCCTTACAACAGGCCTACAAGCCCTCAGTCCAGCCTCTCTCTGTCACGCCCTGGTCATAATATATTATGTTTATTTTCATTTATTTGGTCAGGCCAGGGTGTGACATGGGTTATTGTGGTGTGTTTTTGTCTTGCGGTTTTGTGGGGTGTCTAGCATGGTCTATGGCTGCCTGAGGCGGTTCTCAATCAGAGTCAGGTGATTATCGTTGTCTCTGATTGGGAACCATATTTAGGCAGCCATATTCTATGAGTGTTTCGTGGGTGATTGTTCCTGTCTCTGTGTCTTCACCAGATAGGACTGTTTAGGTTTTCACGTTCCGTTTGTTGTTTTTGTATTGTTCGTGTTTTTTCAATCATCATTAAACATGTCTCAAAAATACCACGCTGCATTTTGGTCCGCCTCTCCTTCAACAGAAGAAAGCCGTTACAAAATCACCCACCACAACAGGACCAAGCGGCGTGGTAACAGGCAACAACCGCAGCAGGAGCAGAGTAACAAAACTTTCTGGATTTGGGAGGAAATCCTCGACGGGAGAGGACCCTGGGCTAAACCAGGGGAGTGTAGCCGCCCCAAGGTGCAGCGAGAGAAGGAATGGACATGGGAGGACGAACTGAACGGTAAAGGACCCTGGGTTCAGCCTGGAGAATATTGCCGTCCCAAGGAAGAACTGGAGGCGGGGAAAGCAGAGAGGCGCTGGTATGAAGAGGCAGCACGGCGACGCGGTTGGAATCCCGAGAGTCAGCCCCAAAAATGTATTGGGGGGGGCTCACAGGGAGTATGGCTACGCCAGGTAGGAGACCTGCGCAAACTTCCTGTGCTTACCGGGGGGCTAAAGAGACCGGGCAGGCACCGTGTTATGCTGTGGAGCGCACAGTGTCTCCAGTGCGGGTGCATAGCCCGGTGCGGTACATACCAGCTCCTCGTATTGGCCGGGCTAGAGTGGGCATCGAGCCAGGTAAAGTTGGGCAGGCTCGGTGCTCAAGAGCTCCAGTGCGCCTGCACGGTACGGTCTATCCAGTGCCACCTCCACACACCAGTCCTCCGGTGGCAGCCCCCCGCACCAGGCTTCATGTGCGTGTCCTCGGCCCAGTACCACCAGTGCCAGCACCCCGCATCAGGCCTACAGTGCGCCTCGCCTCTCCAGCGCTACCGGAGCCTTCCTCCTCTCCTGCACTGTCGGAGCCTCTCGCCACTCCAGCGCTGCCGGAGTCTCCCGCCTGTTCAGCGCAGCCAGAGCCTTCCTCCTCTCCTGCGCTGCCGGAGTCTCCCGCCTGTTTAGCGCAGCCCGAGCTGTCAGTCTGCATGGAGCAGCCAGAGCTGTCAGTCTGCATGGAGCAGCCAGAGCTGTCAGTCTTCATGGAACAGCCGGAGCTGTCAGTCTGCATGGAGCAGCCGCAGATGCCAGTCTGCATGGAGCTGCCAGTCTGCATGGAGCTGCCAGTCTGCAAGGAGCTGTCAGTCTGCAGGGAGCTGCCAGTCTGCAAGGAGCTGCCAGTCTGCAAGGGGCTGCCAGTCTGCAAGGAGCTGCCAGTCTGCAAGAAGCCGCCAGAGCTGTCAGTCTACATGGAGCAGCCGGAGCCACCAGTCAGCATAAAGCAGCCAGATCCGTCAGTCTGCCAAGATCTGCCAGTCTGCCAGACTCTTCCAGATCTGCCAGTCAGCCAGACTCTTCCAGATCTGCCAGTCAGCCAGACTCTTCCAGATCTGCCAGTCAGCCAGACTCTTCCAGATCTGTCAGTCAGCCAGACTCTTCCAGATCTGCCAGTCAGCCAGACTCTTCCAGATCTGCCAGTCAACCAGACTCTTCCAGATCCGCCAGTCAACCAGGATCTGCCAGAACTGCCAGCCAACTAGGATCTGCCGCATTCAACTACCTGGCTGAGCTTTCTCTCAGTGCTGGGCTTCCTCTCAGTGCTGGGCTTCCTCTCAGTGCCGGGCTTCCTCTCAGTGCCGGGCTTCCTCTCAGTGCCGGGCTTCCTCTCAGTGCCGGGCTTCCTCTCAGTGCCGAGCTTCCTCTCAGTGCCGAGCTGACCCTCAGTTCCGAGCTGACCCTCAGTCCAGTGGGGTTCTGGGTGAGGACTACTAGGCCATGGTCGGCGGCGAGGGTGGACTACCCTAGGACGCGAGGAGGGGGGACTAAGACATTTATAGAGTGGGGTCCCGTGCCGGAGCCGGAGCCGCCACCATGGACAGACGCCCACCCGGACCCTCCCTATTGTTTTGATGTGCGTCCGGGAGTCCGCACCTTAGGGGGGGGTTCTGTCACGCCCTGGTCATAATATATTATGTTTATCTTCATTTATTTGGTCAGGCCAGGGTGTGACATGGGTTATTGTGGTGTGTTTTTGTCTTGGGGTTTTGTGGGGTGTCTAGCATGGTCTATGGCTGCCTGAGGCGGTTCTCAATCAGAGTCAGGGGATTATCGTTGTCTCTGATTGGGAACCATATTTAGGCAGCCATATTCTATGAGTGTTTCGTGGGTGATTGTTCCTGTCTCTGTGTCTTCACCAGATAGGACTGTTTAGGTTTTCACGTTCTGTTTGTTGTGTTTGTCTGTTCCACTGGATGTCAGAAGGTGAATTCACCAATTTGTAAGTCGCTCTGGATAAGAGCGTCTGCTAAATGACTTAAATGTAATGTAATGTTAAATGTATTGTTCGTGTTTTTTTCAATCATCATTAAACATGTCTCAAAAATACCACGCTGCATTTTGGTCCGCCTCTCCTTCAACAGAAGAAAGCCGTTACACTCTCGGCCTATTGCAGACAATCTGAGCACTGATGGAGGGATTGTGCGTTCCTGGTGTAACTCGGGCAGTTGTTGTTGCCATCCTGTACCTGTCCCGCAGGTGTGATGCTCGGATGTACCAATCCTGTGCAGGTGCTGTTACACGTGGACTGCCACTGCCAGGATGATCTGCTGTGCGTCCTGTCTCCCTCTAGCGCTGTCTTAGGCGTCTCACAGTACGGCCATTGCAATTTATTTCCCTGGCCACATCTGCAGTCCTCCTTGCAGCATGCCTAAGACACGTTCACGCAGATGAGCAGCAACCCTGGGCATCTTTCTTTTGTTTTTTATCAGAGTCAGTAGAAAGGCCAATTTAGTGTCCTAAGTTTTCAGAACTGACCTTAATAGCCTAACATCTGTAAGCTGTTAGTGTCTTAACGACAGTTCCACAGGTGCATGTTCATTAATTGTTTATGATTCATTGAACAAGCATGGGAAACAGTGTTTAAACCCATTACAATGAAGATCTGTGAAGTTATTTGTATTTTTACAAATTATCTTTGAAAGACAGGGTCCCGAAAAAGGGCCGTTTCTTTTTTTGCTGAGTTTATTATAAACTGGTTATCAATGTAATTAGAGCAGTAAAAATAAATGTTTTTTTCATACCCGCGATATACCACGTTTGTCAGCCAGTCAGCATTCACATTTACATTACATTTAAGTCATTTAGCAGACGCTCTTATCGACTTACAAATTGGTGAATTCACCTTCTGACATCCAGTGGAACAGCCACTTTACAATAGTGCATCTAAATCATTTAAGAGGGGGGGGTGAGAAGGATTACTTTATCCTATCCTAGGTATTCCTTGAAGAGGTGGGGTTTCAGGTGTCTCCGGAAGGTGATGATTGACTCCGCTGTCCTGGCGTCGTGAGGGAGTTTGTTCCAACATTGGGGGGCCAGAGCAGCGAACAGTTTTGACTGGGCTGAGCGGGAACTGTACTTCCTCAGTGGTAGGGAGGCGAGCAGGCCAGAGGTGGATGAACGCAGTGCCCTTGTTTGGGTGTAGGGCCTGATCAGAGCCTGGAGGTACTGCAGTGCCGTTCCCCTCACAGCTCCGTAGGCAAGCACCATGGTCTTGTAGCGGATGCGAGCTTCAACTGGAAGCCAGTGGAGAGAGCGGAGGAGCGGGGTGACGTGAGAGAACTTGGGAAGGTTGAACACCAGACGGGCTGCGGCGTTCTGGATGAGTTGTAGGGGTTTAATGGCACAGGCAGGGAGCCCAGCCAACAGCGAGTTGCAGTAATCCAGACGGGAGATGACAAGTGCCTGGATTAGGACCTGCGCCGCTTCCTGTGTGAGGCAGGGTCGTACTCTGCGGATGTTGTAGAGCATGAACCTACAGGAACGGGCCACCGCCTTGATGTTAGTTGAGAACGACAGGGTGTTGTCCAGGATCACGCCAAGGTTCTTAGCGCTCTGGGAGGAGGACACAATGGAGTTGTCAACCGGGGCTCGAACCACACAGTTTATAATCAGAAATTGACATTGCAACTGACATTGCAGTGACGTTAACACAGGTTTCTGCAATATTCAAAATTACCATAGAAAAAGTGCTCTCTACATTGAACAAACTGCAATAAAGCACATACAGGACAGTATTCAATTCAATCAACTTTATGGGCAATCATTGCTGGCAGGCATTGTACGCATGTAGTCTACTATCCTATGGTCAAACTGCAACGTTACTCCATAAAAAATAGTACTGTATGTTCGGTATGGTCCATGATGTTGAGACGGCCAGCACAAAGAGCATCTGTCAGCTCCTCCCTCCAGAGCGGGCTCTTGGTCCTCTGTGTATCAGTCAGGAGCAGTGAGGGTGTCGCCCCTGCCATGTGCCTGTCATGTGCCATGGTAATTGTGGCCCATTGTCCTCAACCGGACTCCTGTGCCTATCCCTTTTGATGTGACTACACTAATTTCTCATCCCCCCCACCCCACCCCCGTCTCTCTCCATCCATGTATGGCCCTAGTGTTTCTCCGAGCAGCCTTTGATAGTGGCGCAATAGCGTTAATAGTTTTGTACTTTTCTGCAGCCGCTCTTCGTAGGTGGGCTCAATAATCTATACGGACGCCAAAGTCTAGACCCCCATGCAATGTCAGGACCCCCTGCTCTGAGAAAATGGGTAATTAGCAGACCGTTGTTTAAAGTGACGAATGGGGACCCTATCTCGATTCTCTGCACTTTTTTTGAAGATACTGCGTCTTGTCGCCGGTTGTCACAGCTGGAAAACAGAGTAGGAACCTTTTTTCGGCACGCCGCTGGTCCCAAGTGGCGCCTTTGATTTCCTAAATTGTCTCATTAAAGATGAGACTGAAGTCACCGTGGAGAATTGGCCCCGAGTGGGAATTTGCCCTCGGTGCTGAAGGGCTGTTAGCACATCGGAGCGGCAGATTCCCAAGGCTTTTGGCCTGGGCAATTAGGCCTGGGAGTCAGGGAGGCAAAGGCATGCGCAAGCAAGGAGAGGGAGGGGAGAGTCCAGGTGAACCTCCTCCTTGTGATCACTGGCATGTTAGAATCAGTTTAATTGGGTCTCCGTTTGATTTTCACCGATGACAACCCTCCCCCCACACACACTCAGATGCGCTCACACAGACAGACGCGCCCAACTCCACCCCTTAACTTAATGGCAGAATTGTGATTTGTCAAAGTTGACCACGACCTCGGTGTCAGAGAGAGGGGAATGGGGAGAGGGGGTAGTGAGAAACCCTTTGAAGTGTGGCACCCACTCCCTTTGCCCCGCCTACTCTTGAACACAGCATTTTCCTGTCTTTTTCTGGAACAAACGTTTGAAAACAAATTGACACCTGGCCTTTGGTTCTTCTCCTCTGCTCCTCTGAGACCATAAGGTGTTTTGCTAATGTCACCTGCTGCAGATGACTTCAATGGGATTATCGCATTTCTCTTCTTGAGGATGTGATTTGACATGTGTGGTTACCTGAACTTTTCCCCAGGTCGTCAAGACTTTACGTGAACTTTTAACTCTCTTCCAAGGATGTGTTCATCCTGAGGTGTCTGCTTGGTTGGTACAGTATTATCGCCAGCCCATCAATAGTCCTAATTGGGATGGTTGGTTGTAATAAGGTAATGATGAAAAGGAGAGAGAGAGAGAGAGAACCCCAACTAATTTCTATTGGTGTGTCATGCTTGCTGGGAATTCACAATTAAACAGGCCAATTAGGGCCGGCCGACCTCCTCGGTCATCACACGCCGGTCGGTCCTCGGCACAAACAAACACACCAAGGACCCTATTATCCTCCTTCCCTCTCAAAGGCAGTCAAGCAATTTCTCTCCTTAAGCAGTGAATTTGAAGGGGCTGTACTATCTAATATTCCGTCACTCTCACCCACTCTTGTCTTTCTCAGCATGCTATAGAGGTAGGTTTCGGCTTTGTGCCCTCCCTCCTTTCTGTTGAGGAATCTGGCCTAAATGAAAGCACATAGTTGGTGCGGGGGGGACTCATCGGGGTCTGGGCATCGTGGTGTTTCATGCCGCCCCGTCAGTTGATGTTCCTGAATTGGCTTGATGGGAGATCAAAGGGTCCCTCCGAACGGAGAGCCTGCTGTCGGAGAGAGAGGCTGCTCCCTCGACCGAACCCGAAGCTCTGCTGATCAAGCCGTCACATACGCCTCCTGTTTCCCTCACAGCCCTGGCAGAGGAGCACCACTGCGGAAACTACCGGGACGAACCTGGGAACGCTTTTTGTTTTTCACTTTGACTTCTCCTGGTGTGTTGACGCCCGGTGAAGCGTGATGACGGTCTGTTTTTCTTTTTCTTCACCCCGTCAATTTCTCTCCACATTGCGTCTCTTTGCGTTGTTGTGGGGGTGTTGGCCAAAGCTCATTTGGTACACTGTTGACTGAATTTGCTCTACTCCATAGAGCACCGCTCATTCTAGTCAGATCTCTATATTGAGGGACTCAGTCTTCCCTTGTGTGTCTTCCCTCTGTAAAAGGTTTGTTCTGGTCCTCATGAAGTGCGCGCATCATGAATGCACAACCACCCCCCCCCACCATTTGCCTCCATGTTGTCTACCCCAGCCCCCCTGTAACCCCTCCAGACTCAACCCACCCCAACAACACCACCCCCACCTCCGTCCCACCGCCGTATCATCGGCACACACACACACACGGCGCATCATAATTAGGCCGTGTACCGAGTTCCCCGATAACATGTACAGTTTATTTCCCCGTCTTAATTCCTTATCAGATGCATTGATCGCGCCGCACGTGCATTGATCCGGGGCCACTGTCTGGAGAGCAGCGATAAGAGGTGGCTCGTCTCCTTCTCCCCGTGCCTCACCCTCGGTGTTCACCGCGCCCCCGCGGGCCGGAGGGGGGAGCGGCGGCCCGGGATTAGCACCTTATTAGCTTCACAGGAGGCTTCGCATTTTTTTTAAAGCTGACACCTCGACATCCGCGCCGAGGCTACGTTACCAATGGGGAAACATGCACTCCGGCTCGACTCCATGACAATACGCGCTTCAAAAGGCTCAGAGGGATGAGAGGTTGGCTGTTTTTCATAGCCTGTTTATTTTTTTTCTCTCTTGAAAGATGTGCCGTACATTTACATAGAGTGACACTTCTATACCGACACAAATCTTTAGCACTATTATCATTCTACCCGTTCTTAACCGCAGGCGAAACATGTATTACCATTTCCAATTCGAAATGCTTTAGATGTTGATCTCAGAGCGATATCACCATTTGCACTTATTTTTGTTGTTGCAGGGTTGTCGATGGCACAGTCACACACAGCGACAAGAAGACTGGTCGGGTAAGTGTCATTTCAGGCCTACTGTCCATAAAGGGCTTGTTTGCAATAAGCTTTACTCTTGTTTGCCATTCGTCTTAGACCGGGTGAGACCAGGTGACGTGTATGTTTGCTTTGAAAGGAAGAGGTGATAAGTGAGAATTAATGCACGAGCACACTCCCCACACTATCTGTCATGCACACACACACACACACACACACACACACACACACACACACACACACATCCTCTATCTCTCTCACACACACTCACACTCATGCACCAACACAAATGCACATTCACTCCTATCTGATCAGCGAAAGATGAACTCGTGTCATTCAGGCCCACACAAGACAGAGTGGTTTGTTGACGGTTGGGTTTCTCTCTCTTTGTGCGTTGTAACCTGCCCTTCATTAAGCCCCAGCTAGGCCTTAAAATGCATCAGTCGCTCCCCGAGGGGAGGGTTGCACCACCAGTGCCTCTGGACTAATGGCCATGAGAGGCCTGCCCATTAGGCCCCTGTTATTGGGACTCCCTCATTAGCATCTGGGCCCATTGTGTGGCCAAACAATGGCAACAAACAAAACATTAACATGGAAATGGACGAAATGTACCTAATTAGTTTTCTGTGCTTGTATTGTTAAGCTCTAAAAAGATAGAGCTAAATTGCTTTGGATTTCAACAAGGTTCCAAAGCCCCCCTCCTCCGCTATGGTTTCTGGAAAGTCAAAGAGAAAGAGAATGGTTGGTGTGTGTCAATCCCCACTGGTCAATGACTATTGTAAGGACAATGTAGCAACATGTCAAAAAAGGAAAATTAAGAACATTTAATGTGGCGCAGCGATTTCTGCATAGTCCATTTCCTGGTTGCAAAAATTAGAATAGTTTGCCTAATTTCCGTTTATGTGACTAAAAGTTATAGTGTAGAGAATCATTGTACCATCTAAACCGCTGTGAAAAATATTTTTCATAACCAAAAATATTGTATTTTCAGCTGTTTGAAGCTGGTGTACAAAACCAAAAGTAAGCAAAAATCAAATTTAAGAATGGGAAGCCTAGAAATAGTGCACATAGAAAAGATATACAAGCTTCTTAGACTTGCTTTCAATGTGAATGACATATCTATAAACACATTTCTATGTGCATTTGGTTGGATTGCCCAAAAAGTTACATATTGCAGCTTTAAATGACCGGTAAGGGTTATATATGTGAACATATTTCTTATACAGTATTTGCATGGCTATTAATCACATCACATCTAAATGTTAGGTCTTACCGGCAAGATGAATAGAAGGACACTCTTACGTATATAATATAATGCTCCTGTGCATTATGTTCCTAAGTTTTGTATTTAGTGTGCGTTCATTGGTCTGTGCAATTGTCTTTGTCGTTGTCTTTGTTCATGTGAAGTCCTTGGGATGTTTGACGAAGATAACTTTCTGTCAGCAGTTGCTATTTTATGGAACACCTTAATAAGAGTACGGTAAGTCAAGAGTGCCTCTCTCAACAACAGTCCTTGTGCTGAATGAACAACCTTCTGGTTTGTGGAATGAATGACCTCCTTCCTCCCAAACGCACCCCGGGCATGTTTATTGAATTTCTTGTCGGCCATATTTGTTTACCACGTTAAGGCAAAGTTGGAATCCCTTGACTCACACAGAAAGGGATTAATGACACTTCGCCCATGACCAAGCCAAACCGGTGGTACAGAAGAACGACCAATCTTCATAACCATGACCAGCCCTGTTTAACATTCAGCTTGGAGACTTGGCCCGTTTCCCCAATCATGTTTTATTTTTACCATCTCGCTCTTGTTTTCCGTATTTGCGATTAGTGTTGTTTTGACTGTCACTATCCGGGATAAAATCCCCTCAGTACATCACAAACATGTGGCTGTACTGAGAGAAAACAGAGAAAATAATTTCTCAAGAGCTCCATTTTTTACGTCGTCTCTGTCCTCCTCATTGAAATATAGAGACGTATTGACTGACAGTATCAGCTTGTTAATTAGTCGTTATTGGTTGTCCTGAACGAGCTCTTTGACTGAGGAGCCCTCACCAGTGACCTCGGTAACCCCTGGCCATTCTACCTCAGACTTCCAACATGGTGGATGCTCATCATTAACCGCTCATCAATCACCGTTTACACACTGCTCTGCCAAGCTGCCTGCCACTACACAGCCGGCATCCACACTCCACACTTTTTGTTAGCGCAGTCTGCTCTATGGGCCAGTTTTGGACCAGTTTTGGACCACCAACTACTACAATCTTATGGAACTGGGTGACATCTGCAGTTACCATTGATGCCAAACGTATTTTCCAGATTGCTGACTGTCTGGACTACACCTAAGATAAGTCTAATAAAAGGTAGAGCTTTATTTCAGTTTTACCTTACTTTTCAGTGTCTTGGATTGGACCAATTGGGACACAACCTTCCTGTTATTATCACCTACTAGCCACTTGGATTATTCTGTTGATTGTTCTAGAATGTTTGCATCACTTCCTGCGGATCCAGCGGACCCAGCTGATGATGTCTTTAACTCTCCCTCCCATCATCCACGAATCCTGGACCCTTGGGGATGATTCACCCCTGTTCCTGTGTGGACACTGGACATTCTTAACCCCCTCGGATTTCTGCACTACTCTGTGGTGTTTGCATCATTAGGCCTCCAGAGGGCTTGGGGGAATTTAAACAAATACCATTTATTTGAGTGGCCTCTGACACCCGAGCGCTTGAGCCAGAGGTTTATCTCCTATGCCGATGAGCAACCGACTGCCAGGGAAGGTTGTGGTGTATATTATGGTTTTAGTTTAAAGAGCAGCAAAGCCCAGGAACAAGGCCTAATCCCGCTCCTTGGTGCAGCACACGGAGCAGTCGTGTTGACCGTGACCTTTTTGGAAAGGGTGGATTTGGTTGAAGATGTCCCCAGGATTGTGTGTGGGGGCACGGAGTCAGGACAGGCTGCCAGTTAATTGATTTTCAATGTAGAATATTTTTTCGCTGTCAAATCCCAGCAGGCTCAAGATCGAAGTCTCTCTCTCTCTCTCTGTATCTCTCTTTGTGCTCTAAATAAGGGCAAAGCTGTTTTTGTTGCTGTTTTGTGTCACCATGTTGATGGAGTTCTATTTCTATGTACTGTAGTTCCCTCTCCCCCGAGATACACAGCCCAATTCTATGCAAAGTCTTAGGGCCTTGAATGTTTCTTTGTGGGGTTTTAGGGCTAAAGGAGGAGGATAAACAGCTTCCCTTTCCCCAGGAGGAATGGGTATCCCCATGGCCCCTGGAGGCAAGAGAATGGGGCTTGGGGAGAACCCTCCTCCGCCCTCCATCGGTGATTGTTCCTATGCTAAGGGCCACGGCTGTTGTTGTGTTGTAGGTTGCAGTAGGGCCTGATAACTGCCTGTGTCGCACTGCAGCTCGCCTCATTAGTCACGCACCCTAGCCCCAACGGGATTTACTATCAAAACACATTGGTGTGTATATGTGTGAGAGTTATCAGTGTTCATCCTTCAAACGAAACAATTGCAGCTGCTTTAATGTGGTCTATTGTTTTCAAAAACCATAGTAGAACAATTGCAGTTGATTCAGTTCAACGACTGAATTTGCATGACAGTGTTCAATTTCGTCAAGACACACTGCATCATTTAAATCATTACAGCCAATGCCATGCCAGATCCTAGGAGCCACCCTTAATATATCTTTGGGGAGATACAGCAAGGTTAGGGAATTTCCCTACCTGCCCCAGTGCTGTCGGCACAGGGTTAATAGGTGTTCAACCCTCCCATTATCCAGGAGCGTTTGTGAATTACCAGCCAAGTGATGTTTACCATTGATATCATATATATGCTAATCTTGCGACTTAATTAGTGGGGAGGGGCCGACAGGCGGGGCAACGGGAGGAGTGAGGGAGGGAGGGGGCGATCATGTGTAAAATTGATTTGTGAGGGGTGATATTTGATAGACCACAGGGGAGTGGAGGCTCTTTGGAGAGAGAGCAGGCAGGGGGTGCTGCCATGGGGAGGGGGCTCAGAACAGAGACTCATCATAGAAGAAAGTCAGACTTTTCTTTAGGTCTTTCCTCCATCCATGACAATTCAGGTGTAGTTATGCTAAAACAAAAGTTGTGAATCATAGTTAAACATATTTCTCTGCCTGCATGAATATGATTTGAAGAAAAAAAGATGAAGGAATTAGGTTTTTGATTCAGTGCTAAATTGAGTGATTTTAATATCCTACTTTACATAATTAAGTAGGTTTTTCCACAATTGCCCTTTAAGGTTATTGTGGCTGCTTTTGTTGTCCTCCATATTAAATAGTAGTTGGTAATAGTTTCCTAATCGTTGGTTGGGGAATTCTCTTTCTCACTACCGTTAATTACAGTAGTGCCTTAATGATGCTCACCAGAGAGCTCAGAGCAGCCAGCATATTTAATTAACTTGTTATTCTTTCATCAGGGGTTACAGGAAAATAACACTGGGAAATAATACTATTAGATGAATTCATAATTGTGATAACAAAACAATGGTTGAATTTGCTAAATGCCAGATTTGGGGGATTGTATTTTTTTCTACTGAAACACACACACAGCGATCTTTTCATGGTAGACGGACATGTTCTAACCTCTATATGCATTAAAATAAAACACTTACACTCTTTATTTTACTCAAGCCCTTAACTTAAAAGTTTCCTAGATTTATTTTACTAGGCAAGTCAGTTTAAGAACAAATGTTTATTTTCAATGACAGCCTAGGAACAGTGGGTTGCTTTAGGTCTTTCCTCCATCCATGACAACTCAGCAACAAAAACAGCTGACAAATTCATAACTGCATTGTCCAGGGGTAGAACGACAGATTTGTACCTTGTCAGCTCAGGGATTTGAACTTGCAACCTTTCGGGTACTAGTCCAATACTCTCACCTCTAGGCTACACTCAGACTCTCAGGTTTTAAGTTGTTTTTTTGTCTTAATTCTCACAATTTCAACTGTGAATTTTATGTAAAATAACAAGTACATGAGACAAAAATACATACATTGAGCACAAATATGTTTTGCTTTGATAAGTTGAAAATGCACTTCTTGTGCCAGCCGGCGTGCTCATTGTCAAGTCCCTGGTTTTAGCCCAAGGTTTAAGCCGCCATACGTGAGACGCATGGCTAAATGTCTGCTGGCTCTGAAACAAACAGCCCGCTCCCCGCTTTAAGTATATTATCAGCCAAGTTCCTTTAGGAACGTATTGCTAAAGAAGCTTACCATTTAATTAATGTAAGTTCGGCACAGATTACACCCAGGCCAGTCTTGTAAGCGGAGGCTAGTCTTATTGACCTCCTATGCAAGAGCTTAAAGACACAAGAATGGCATTTTTACTCAACTTTAATGGGATAACTAGTATAATCTATCCAAAGTAAGGGAGGAATAAAGTGTTTTAAACATAATACCCTTCCAAGTTGTGAGTGGGAGAAGGTCTGTGATGTGAAGTGCAGGGCTGACATAGCTTGTTGTTTATCTGGGCATTAACTAGATATTTGACATTTTTGACTGCCTGGGATTTTCAGTTGTTTTGCATTAATTTATCTGTGTCACCATTTCCCCCAAAAATAATACTGACATTTTTGGGGAGCTTTTTTGGAATTATTTTTTGCGATGTTTAAAAACTCCCTCAACAGGCAAAGGTGGAGATGAAATCACAGAATATTTATAGATGCTAATTTTGCCTGATGATTGATTCATGTTTTGTTAGGAGATACCAATATCAAAATGTGAATTTCTCAAAATTAGAAGGGAAAAAATGATACATACAGACAACATAAGAGATGAACATATAGATGTGTTAATATAACTGCAGAAGTTTGAAGAAGTATCTTATATATATTCTCCTTGTAACATGTGCATGTTTTATGTTCACTGGAATGACATTCAGTAAGATCAGTAGGGTTTGTTATTTTGGGTATTACTTTAACAACTCCACGAACGCCACCATTTCACACAGAATGCAATACGCAAAATGACATGATCTAGAACGAAAGCCGTTTTATTTGTTTATTTGCAAATTCTCCACCCTTCCCCTCCTCTCCACCCCATTTTCCACAGATGTTGATGTGATTTTTTTTTTCTCTCTCTTCTTTTTTTTTTTTTAGTTTCGGTGTTACCCGTTTCAAACATTCTTTAACAGTGGGATAAAGGGATGGGGGATAGAGAAGATTAGGCAACGGGATCCACCAGGCATTGTCTGAAAATCTGCAGATAAAAAGCCTTGGTTTGGTGGAATGGGAGGGGAGCTGGAGGGGATGGGACTGGGAGGGATTTGTAGCGTACGGGGGCAGGTGGTGGTGGTGGTGGTGGTGATGGGGGCGGGTATGTTGGAGGTGCTTAGAAGCGATAGAGCCCACTGAGGAAAATGATATTGATATTTTGATATAGCAAGCCAGCCAACCCTTATCATAAGGACCTTGCATTGCCGGTGACGCTTTCTTCAGCTGCTGAATATTGATGTCACCAATAAGCTGGTGAAATTTGGCATGGCAACAGCACATGGCCAAAAATAGGACAGTGATTGGCGCTCATTGTATTATCAGATTAATGGAAATATTGTGACAGGATTCTTCTCCTTTTAATCTTGCAGCATCTTATTCAGAATTGACCATATTGTCATGGATAGGAATTTCATAGTAGGGTTTACAATGTCCATCAGATGTGTTATGGCAAAGGATCGCTGTCAACAACAATCCAGAGCATTTTGTTCATGCCTCTCCCCCAAAAAAGTTGCAATAAAAACTAAATAGGCTAACATTTCCCCCCCATAGCATTAATGTGCTTGATGACCAATCCATGTGTATTGACGAACCCATTAGCACCCTCATTTTAATCAATTGAAAGGCGATACTGTTTGCCAACTCTCGGTAGTCCGTTCATTTAATCCACATTTAGTTTCCTCAATGTTTTTGGGAGAAGGATTACAAATTCTGCCACATCTAAACGAGAAGAAGCCAACCATTGAGTGAGGGAGGACAGGGTATCTTTGCCTAATTGATCATCATTTAGTTTACAAATGATATCCTGACAGTGTAATTGAATTTGATGTATGTGGTCCATCGACATGTGGACTGATCCAAGACGCTCATATCAGTTAATGGTCAATGACTGGGAGCCTGCTAATGATGCCACTTCATTGACTTGCTAAACTAGCCATTCCATTCCTTAAGTAGTTGTTATGTCCTTTAGCCTAGAGCCTGTTTTGGCTGATAGACATCCAGATGCCAGGAATTGTAATTCAATTGATGAGCAACATTGGAATTAATAGGAAATGCAATTGATTGTTTTCTTGTAAACAAATTCACATTTTTGTTTTGCAATTTTACAACCACACAAATGTCATTGAATGAGTAAGGCTAGTCTTGGTGAGCAGGCCTTATGTTAAACTATCTATACTTTGTGAGCAGGCCTAATGTTAAACTATATTCACTACTTCTATTTAACAGTTAACATTCAAGATATTTATTTTAGGTGTTTGCCTTACCCCCCCCCCCCCCCCACCAGGTTCTGGTTCTTGCCTTTCGAGCCAGGCCCATGCTGGTGCAACAACAAGCAGCGAACACAAGTTAAACCAGCACATTACATAAGAGATGAGGTAATAAGGAAGGAAATTACCCTCTCGTATTTTGGGAAGAGCGTTTGCCTTCCCCTAGCTATCTTTAAAAAAAATTAAAGGAGATAGAGAGGAAAAAAACTCCCTGTTGGAATCCTTCCTCCAGATGCTTTGCCGTAGACTAATGGTGTTAGCGCAGCCATTAGCCCGGGCAGATTCATTCATTAAGCTAATGTGAGGCTAACCCTGTCGGCCCTGCTGAAACGCGTGCAATATGACACTGCTCAAATTTGTTCTAACACATGCCCTGGGGAGCCAAACAGCCCGGTGCTAATGGGGGAGGCGGAGCCAATTATGCAAATTGAATTGGTACTGTCAACAGACTATAGTAGAACTGACTGACGAGCTATTTCTTTCCACCGCTCTGCTTGCGTTCGCTCTCTCTCTCTCCCTCTCTCTCTCTCTCTCTCTCACTTCCTTGCTCTTTTCCTTAATGTCTTTTCACCTCTGTTTTCACTCCTCTTTTCATGTCTTCTTCTTCCTCCTCTCGTTCACTTCTCTCTTTCTCCTCCACTCGTTTCCACCGTTCTCTTTTTCTCTGTCTGTACATCTGGAGTGCGATGGGAAGTGTATGGCCTGTGCTAGGAGAGCGATAAGGCCTGTTTGTTTGGGTGTGGGGATGGGTGGTCTGTCTTATTTACCTGCAGGTGAAGAGGCTTTTACATTCAGGTCTCTGCAGGCCTATCTTTACATTGTGTTCCCTGCCGTTCTGTCAGCACTCATCTGGAGCACTGTTGAGTCAATAGTCTGCAGTCTCACACCAAGGGCCCTACAGAACATATGGCCACCGTCACCAATACACTCTCCCATGGACCCTCTCACAAGCAACAGCCAGATGAGCATCAGTAGAACCACCTTTCTGAGGAATATGTGTGAGCTGAACTCAAATTGGTTGTAGTAGTAGAATTGCTTTGAATACGTATTTGTTTGCTAGGTATTGACAAAAGTAGTCTATAGTCATTAGCCAGTAGTGATCAGAGGCTTATAGACAGTATTGCATTAAGTATACTTAATCACTATTGGTATCAATCAAGCCAACGTTTCCAGCCTCCTGCTGCATGTGGTGGGCTGAGGCAGAGGGAGGCCTGATCTGGTGGCTGGCTGGGCCTAGTTATGTCATGCAGGTGCTGCTTCTTCCCACCCGGAGCCCAACATTCTTCCATAGCCATGTGTGCCGGGGCAAACCACGCATACGAGGAGCACCGTCCTACCGCTGACTAATCAGTGCCCCGGCAACATGCATTGTTGCTCGATGCAAATCCATTCACATTGGAATAGTGCGCTGGGGGGGGGGGATCCCGAGCTCAGGCAACAGAGTTGGATAGAAAACTGAGGCCAATAAATGAAAGTTTGCCTTAAATCCGTGGGATAATAGAGGCAGGGGTTGGGGCCGAGCCTCGAAGCCGAGATAAACAGAAGGATTACTCCTTGGTTTTGCATCACTCGCTCTCCTCTGGGTGGCCCTTAACCGTCAAGAAAGCAGAGGGGGAGAGAGAGGGAGAAAGAAAGAAGAAGAAAAAAAACGTTTAACGCATGGACATTCACACAGCACATGGGGGAAAGGAGTGAGCCTAATTCCATCAAAGACGGAGAAATTAGCAATTAATTTATTCGAGCCTCCCCCCCCCCCCACACACACTCCCTCTATTTTAGGCCCAATTGTTGGTCAGTTCTGCAACATCTGGTCCTGAGCAGTCCGTGTAGCTGACGACTGATGGCCTCTCCACTAAAGTAGCAGGCAGAGAATATCGCCCCTTACTCATTCATTTCTTTCTCCCTCAGAGATTAGTTAGGAACGAGGAAAGTAATCACTAAAAATGTTGCTCTTTTTCCAGGCCATGCATATCCCACAGGCGGCGACTTTATTTGCAATTGTAATTTAAAGAATAATTAAAATAAGTTAAATGATTCTGTAAATGTAGAACAACTTGAGTCTTTGTGCTCAAGGGTGCATGAACCTCCCTCCTATGGCTGGTTGCTCTGATAAACTCGCTAATGAAAGGATGTTGCTCGACACTAATGACAATTTTTTTAAGTGTTTTTTGGATTTGCCTCATCCCTCCGTCCTCCGTGCACTTACTCCCTGATGGCGGTGGTGGCATGTGTTTGTAATGGCGTTCAGGGGACAGCAATTCCGATGCTGGGAATCCTATTTATTTGATTTGCTGTACCATTGCTGAAACATTATTGTCATAATAATGTATTCATTTCATTCAAATGCAGATTGTCAAAGGGAGAGGAGATGGAGATGTCCTGCATAAGGATACCAGGGCATTTTTTTCCCTTCAAATTCAGTGTTTGAGATATGGGCTTTTGAGCAGTAGCAGATTATAACTCCCTCCAGCTCTTGTGGAAATGAGCTGTTGACATTCTTTGGGGTCATTGTCCAAGATAGCTGGGCCAACCACCAGGATTTAGTAGATAAACCCTTCCACTGAGACCTTTATCCATTTCACATTTCACCACAACTGGAAAAGGTTAACGAAACGATGCTTGGCAATGTAACCCCTCTATAGTCCTATCTCCCTCATAAATATTGACGTGAATGTGCTGTCTGCGTTAAATAAATAAGAGTTCTGTCAAGCTATTCGAAAGGTAGGTTTGTATATTTGCACGTGTAGGCCTATGTTAGCACGGCTTCTCACATTCCTTGCTTTGCCTGCAAACTTGCCTCATATTTTGTCTAATAACGGAACATAATGGAATAATGGAATAGACCTTTGTCCGTCTTGCACCGTTGGAAATTTTGACTGATCTTTGGCTTCTCTTTAGGATACACATTAGGCTATAGGCCCATACATTGCAAAATGGCGTGAAGAGGAGCCACAAGCATTCACTGAAAGGGACTTCTTTAATCATTTAGAAACAAAACCCAAGGAATTTCTCATTAAGAACGTGTTCAAAGTACAGGAAGGCAATGATGTTATTGTTTTATTCCCCCTGTGATCCTTTTGGCAACCTCGGGTCTTAGGAAAACAACCCGGACGACATGACAACAAAAAAAGAAAATGACTTGAAAGGACACAAAAGCACAATGAGGGACGAAGGCAAGACGCACCACTGGCGGCTGTCTCGGACCCCGAGGAGGAGTAGGCCTCGCCATACAGCCCCGGCCACTCCAATTCTGAGCCGATGCTAATGAGGCCGCTCTGATCCCTCCGGCGCTTCCCATGTTTTCAACACCTTCAAGGACCACATGGCGCGAGCAACATAAAGACAACTAAATGAGAAATCCGAGAAGGAAAAAAATAGCGGAGCCGGGACTCTCGGCGGCGGCTTGCTTCTCAGGCTCGGAACTACTCATTGAATATTCCCTCCGTGAAAAGAAAATATAAGAAAGAGGTGCAACAGGGGGTAAGGATGAGTAAAGTTCCACGAAAAATGGACATATTTACCGATAATCGATTTATGGGTGCACAAGGCACTGAAGCCACTGACAAAGAATGAAAAAATAATCCTGAGATTTGAAATCGGAAAGAAAGAAAGAAAGAAAGAAAGAAAGAAAGAAAGAAAGAAAGAAAGAAAGAAAGAAAAGGGAGAAGATGCTCACATTTTGGCGGGTGTTTCTCACAAGCACCATAATCAGATCACTAACATCTTGAATCGGCCTCCGCTATAGTGGGCCAAACAACAGCATGGCAGATGAAAGGTGAATGGGCCCTCGGTTCCCGCTGGCTGTTTTAGACCCCCTTTAATAGCACTGAGCCCTGTGAAGGCTCCTGGGCAGTTACTCATATTAGCGCCCAGGCACACTGGTAAATAGGATGATGCCTTTTGGCTTTTGTCATGAGATTATAAAAGGTTCTGTTGTCACCGGTGCCTGTTGAGCACAAGCCCCTCGAATCGTCTCCCTGCGCTCATTGTCTGGTTTATGTGGTAAAAGGGGGTATTTTGATGAGACACCTCTCCAGGGCTTTATCAGGTGAGCACTGCTCAGGGGTCTCCCATCTACTACACCCTCAGGAAAACCTCAAGTCCTCTGTTTCCCGCTAAAGACCCATCTTCAACAAATTCAAAAGCTACAGAAGGTAGGTCGAGGCAGGAGGAAAAAGGGAGATGAATAAAGCAACCTCTCTTGGTCATAGAAAGATCAAATATGTTTCAATTCATTAATTCATTTACCCTCTTTTCCCCTTTCCTACATAGTGGAGTAGAGCTATACAAACTGAAGGAGAGAGGTATAGAATGTTGAAGTAAATTGAATCTGGACTAACAGCTTTATATTGCAGTACATCAGCCTTTGGGTCATTTGAAACAGTGAAAGGTTTTTAGTAAAGAGGAAAATCCTCTCCCTTGTGTGTGGTGTGTTTTAGTATGCCTAGATGTATATATATGTGTTCTTCTGCAAGCCTCAATTCACCAACCCAACAAAACAATACATGTTATGGGGGGGGGTCACTTACAGTGCCCTCAGAAAGTATTCATACCCTTTGACTTTATCCACATTCTGTTGTGTTACAGCCTGAAATCAAAATGGATGACATAGATTTGTTTCTGTCACCCATCGACACACAATACCCCATAATAACAAAGTGAAAACAGGTTTTTCCATTTTTTTTGCAAATGCATTTGAAAATAAAATACATCAATGTTTAATTTACATAAGTATTCACACCCCCGAGTCAATACATGTTAGAATCACCTTTGGCAGTGATTACAGCTGTGACTCTTTATGAGTAAGTCTCTAAGAGCTTTGCACACTTGCATTGTACAATGTTATTATCATTAAAAAAGGGGTAGATCAGCTTTAATATTGCAGATAGATTGTAGCTTCCATGAATGTAATTGTCTGCATTACTTCCAATCCCACATATATATTTTTGTAAATATATATCTTTATACAGTACCAGTCAAAAGTTTGGACACACCTACTCATTCAAGGGTTTTTCTTTATATTTTACTATTTTCTACATTGTAGAATAATAGTGAAGACATCAAAACTATGAAATAACACATAACACATTGAAGGAGTTCCCACATATGCTGAGCACTTGTTGGCTGCTTTTCATCCCAAAACATCTCAATTGGCTTGAGGTCGGGTGATTGTGGAGGCCAGGTCATCTGATGCAGCACTCCATCACTCTCCTTCTTGGTCAAATAGCCCTTGCACAGCCTGGAGGTGTGTTTTCAGTCATTGTCCTGTTGAAAAACAAATGGTAGTCCCATGGCGTATCGCTGCAGAATGCTGTGGTAGCCATGCTGGTTAAGTGTGCCTTGAATTCTAAATAAATCACCAACAGTGTTACAAGCAAAGCACCCCCACACCATCACACCACCTCCTCCATGCTTCACGGTGGGAACCACACATGCGGAGATCATCCGTTCACCTACTCTGCGTCTCAAAGACACGGCGGTTGGGACAAAGAATCTCTAACTAGGACACCAACAATCTCAAATTTGGACTCATCAGACCAAAGGTCAGATTTCCCCCAGTCTAATGTCTAATGTCCCAGTCTAAGTCTCGTCTTTTTATTGGTGTTCTTTAGTAGTGGTTTCTTTGCAGCAATTTGAGCATGAAGGCCTGATTCACGTAGTCTCCTCTGAACAGTTGATGTTGAGAGTTGTCTGTTACTTGAACTCTGTGAAGCATTTATTTGGGCTGCAATTTCCGAGACTGGTAACTCTAATGAACTTATCCTCTGCAGCAGAGGTAACTCTGCATCTTCCTTTCCTGTGGCGGTCCTCGTCCTCTTGAGAGCCAGTTCCATCATAGCGCTTGATGGTTATTGCGACTGCACTTGAAAGGTCATTAAGATTTCCGCATTGACTGACTTCATGTCTTAAAATAATGATGGACTGTCATTTCTCTTTGCTTATTTGAGCTGTTCTTGCCATAATATGGGCGTGGTCTTTTACCAAATAGGGCTATCTTCTGTATACCCCCCCTAACTTGTCACAACACATCTGATTGGCTGAAATGCATTAAGAAGGAAAGAAATTCCACAAATGAACTTTTAACAAGGCACCCTGTTATTTGAGTTGCATTCCAGGTGACTACCTCAAAAAGCTGGTTGCGGGCCTCCCGGGTGGCGCAGTGGTTAAGGGCGCTGTACTGCAGCGCCAGCTGCGCCACCAGAGACTCTGGGTTAGCGCCCAGGCTCTGTCGTAACCGGACGCGACCGGGAGGTCCGTGGGGCGACACACAATTGGCCTAGCGTCGTCCGGGTTAGGGAGGGTTTGGCCGGTAGGGAAATCCTTGTCTCATCGTGCACCAGCGACTCCTGTGGTGGGCCGGGCGCAGTGCGCGCTAACCAAGGTTGCCAGGTGCACAGTGTTTCCTCCGACACATTGGTGCGGCTGGCTTCTGGGTTGGAGGGCAGTGTGGCTTGGTTAGGTTGTGTATCGGAGGACGCATGACTTTCAACCTTCGTCTCTCCCGAGCCCGTACGGGAGTTGTAGCGATGAGACAAGATAGTAGCTACTAAACAGTTGGATACCACGAAAAAGGGGTACAATTCAAAAAATAAAATACAATAAAAAAGCTGGTTGAGAGAATGCCAAGAGCGGGCAAAGCTGTCATCAAGGCACAGGGTGGCTACTTTGAAGAATCTCAAATATAAACTATATTTTGATTTGTTTAACACTTTTTTGGTTACTACATGATTCCATACGTGTTATGTAATAGTTTTGATGTCTTCACGATTATTCTACAATGTAGAAAAAAGAAAAAAAAGAAGAAAAAAAACTTGAATGAGTAGGTATGTCCAAACTTTGACTGGTACTATATATACACTATACACTATATATACACACACATATATATACCATTCAAAAGTTTGGGGTCACTTAGAAATGTCCTTGTTTTTGTAAGAAAAGCAAAAAATGTTGTCCATTTAAAAGGACATAAAATTGATCAGAAATACAGTGTAGACATTTATTAATGTTGTAAATGACTATTGTAGCTGGAAAAGGCTGATTTTTTAAATTGAATATCTACATGGGTGTATATAGGCCCATTATCAGCATCCATCACTCCTGTGTGTTATGTACTTGAGTGAAGACCCAAAAGCGGTTTTAACAGAAAACAGAGTTCTTTAATGAAAAACAGGAATGGCATAAATCCTCTTCCAACGTAGTCAATGGAACAAAAGAACGTAGTATAATGCAGGATGCACCTGCCAGGCAGACTCCGACAGGATAGGACAAGGTGGAAGCAAACGGGACGACAGCTTGCTTCTGGCATCAAAAACACAAACAAGAATCAGACACTGAAAGTAGCAGGAACAGAGAGAGAAATAGAGACCTAATCAGAGGGGAAGAGAGAACAGGTGGGAAGGAGTGAATGAGCTAGTTAGGGGAGATATAGAACAGCTGAAGAATGAGAGACAGAGAAGGTAACCTAAAAAGACCAGCAGAGAGAGACAGAGTGAAGAGAAAGGACAGGAACAGACATAACAAGACATGACAGTACCCCCCCACTCACCGAGCGCCTCCTGGCGCACTCGAGGAGGAAACCTGGCGGCAACGGAGGAAATCATCGATCAGCGAACGGTCCAGCACGTCCCGAGAGGGAACCCAACTCCTCTCCTCAGGACCGTACCCCTCCCAATCCACTAGGTACTGATGACCACGGCCCCGAGGGCGCATGTCCAAAATCTTACGAACCCTGTAGATGGGTGCGCCCTCGACAAGGATGGGGGGAGGGACGAGCGGGGGCGCGAAGAACGGGCTTAACACAGGAGACATGGAAGACCGGGTGAACGCGACGAAGATAGCGCGGGAGAAGAAGTCGCACTGCGACAGGATTAATGACCTGGGAAATACGGAACGGACCAATGAACCGCGGAGCCAACTTGCGAGAAGCTGTCTTAAGGGGAAGGTTCTGAGTGGAGAGCCATACTCTCTGACCGCAACAATTTCTAGGACTCTTGGTCCTACGCTTATTAGCGGCCCTCACAGTCTGCGCCCTATTACGGCAAAGTGCCGACCTGACCCCCTTCCAGGTGCGCTCGCAACGCTGGACAAAAGCCTGAGCGGAGGGGACGCAGGACTCGGCGAGCTGAGATGAGAACAGCGGAGGCTGGTACCCGAGGCTACACTGAAAAGGAGATAGACCGGTAGCAGACGAAGGAAGCGAGTTGTGGGCGTACTCTGCCCAGGGGAGCTGTTCTGACCAAGACGCAGGGTTACGAAAAGAAAGACTGCGTAAAATGCGACCAACAGTCTGATTGGCCCGTTCGGCTTGACCGTTAGACTGGGGATGAAAGCGGACGAGAGACTGACGGAAGCCCCAATCAAACGGCAAAACTCCCTCCAAAATTGAGACGTGAACTGCGGGCCTCTGTCGGAAACGACGTCAGACGGAAGGCCATGAATTCGAAAAACATTCTCGATAATGATCTGAGCCGTCTCCTTAGCAGAAGGGAGCTTAGCGAGAGGAATGAAATGAGCCGCCTTAGAGAATCTATCGACAACCGTAAGAATAACTGTCTTCCCCGCTGATGAAGGCAGTCCGGTGATAAAATCTAAAGCGATGTGAGACCACGGTCGAGAGGGAATGGGAAGCGGTCTGAGACGGCCGGCAGGAGGAGAGTTCCCAGATTTAGTCTGCGCGCAGACCGAACAAGCGGCGACAAATCGACGCGCGTCACGTTCCCGAGTGGGCCACCAGAAACGCTGGCGAATGGAAGCGAGCGTACCCCGAACGCCGGGGTGGCCGGCTAACTTGGCAGAGTGGGCCCACTGAAGAACGGCCGGACGAGTAGGAACGGGAACGAACAGAAGGTTCCTAGGACAAGCTCGCGGCGACGGAGTGTGGGCGAGTGCTTGCTTTACCTGCCTCTCAATTCCCCAGACAGTCAACCCGACAACACGCCCGTCAGGGAGAATCCCCTCGGGGTCGGTGGAGACCTCAGAAGAACTGAAGAGACGAGATAAAGCATCAGGCTTGGTGTTTTTTGAGCCCGGACGATAAGAAATAACAAACTCGAAACGAGCGAAAAACAGAGCCCAACGAGCCTGACGCGGATTAAGTCGTTTGGCTGAACGGATGTACTCAAGGTTCCTATGGTCAGTCCAAACGACAAAAGGAACGGTCGCCCCCTCCAACCACTGTCGCCATTCGCCTAGGGCTAAGCGGATGGCGAGCAGTTCGCGATTACCAACATCATAGTTACGTTCTGACGGCGATAAGCGATGAGAGAAAAACGCGCAAGGATGGACCTTGCCGTCAGAGAGAGAGCGCTGAGAAAGAATGGCTCCCACGCCCACCTCTGACGCGTCAACCTCAACAACAAACTGACTAGAGATGTCAGGTGTAACAAGAATAGGTGCGGATGTAAAACGATTCTTAAGAAGATCAAAAGCTCCCTGGGCGGAAACGGACCACTTAAAGCACGTCTTAACAGAAGTAAGGGCTGTGAGGGGAGCTGCCACCTGACCGAAATTACGGATGAAACGACGATAGAAATTAGCGAAGCCCAGAAAGCGCTGCAGCTCGACGCGTGACTTAGAACGGGCCAATCAATGACAGCCTGGACCTTAGCGGGATCCATCTTAATGCCCTCAGCGGAAATAACGGAACCGAGAAAAGGGACAGAGGCGGCATGAAAAGTGCACTTCTCAGCCTTCACATAAAGACAGTTCTCCAAAAGGCGCTGGAGGACGCGTCGCACGTGCTGAACATGAATCGAGAGAGACGGTGAAAAAATCAGGATATCGTCCAAGTAAACGAAAACAAAAATGTTCAGCATGTCTCTCAGGACGTCGTTAACTAGTGCCTGAAAGACAGCTGGAGCGTTAACGAGGCCGAAAGGAAGAACCCGGTATTCAAAGTGCCCTAACGGAGTGTTAAACGCCGTCTTCCACTCGTACCCCTCCCTGATGCGCACGAGATGGTAGGCGTTACGAAGGTCCAATTTGGTGAAAAACCTGGCTCCCTGCAGGATCTCGAAGGCTGAAGACATAAGAGGAAGCGGATAACGATTCTTAACTGTTATGTCATTCAGCCCTCGATAATCCACGCATGGGCGCAGGGACCCGTCCTTCTTCTGAACAAAAAAAAACCCCGCTCCGGCGGGAGAGGAGGAGGAGACTATGGTACCGGCGTCGAGCGAAACCGACAAATAATCCTCGAGAGCCTTACGTTCGGGAGCCGACAGAGAGTATAATCTACCCCGGGGGAGTAGTTCCCGGAAGGAGATCAATACTACAGTCATACGACCGGTGTGGAGGGAGAGAAGTGGCCTTGGAACGACTGAACACCGTGCGCAGATCGTGATACTCCTCCGGCACCCCTGTCAAATCGCCAGGCTCCTCCTGTGAAGAAGAGACAGAGGAAACAGGAGGGATAGCAGACATTAAACAGGTCACATGACAAGAAACATTCCAGGATAGGATAGTATTACTAGACCAATTAATAGAAGGGTTATGGCGCACTAGCCAGGGATGACCCAAAACAACAGGTGTAAAAGGTGAACGAAAAATTAAAAAAGAAATGGTTTCGCTATGATTACCAGAGACAGTGAGGGTTAAAGGCAGCGTCTCACGCTGAATCTTGGGGAGAGAACTACCATCTAAAGCGAACAAGGCCGTGGGCTCCCTAACTGTCTGAGAGGAATGTCATGTTCCCGAGCCCAGGTCTCGTCCATAAAACAGCCCTCCGCCCCAGAGTCTATCAAGGCACTGCAGGAAGCAGATGAACCGGGCCAGCGGAGATGGACCGGAAAGGTAGTGCGTGATCCAGAAGGAGAGGCCTGAGTAGTTGCGCTCACCAGTAGCCCTCCTCTTACTGATGAGCTCTGGCTTTTACTGGACATGAGGTGACAAAATGACCAGCGGAGCCGCAGTAGAGACAGAGGCGATTGGTGATTCTCCGTTCCTTCTCCTTGGCCGAGATGTGGATACCCCCCAGCTGCATAGGCTCAGCATCCGAGCCGGCGGAGGAGGGTGGCAGTGATGCGGCAGGTGGCAGTGATGTGGAGAGGGGAGCAACGGAGAACGCGAGCTCCTTTCCACGAGCTCGGCGACGAAGATCAAACCGTCGCTCTATGCGAATAGCGAGAGCTATTAAGGAGTCCAGACTGGAAGGAACCTCCCGGGAGAGGATCTCATCCTTAACCTCGACGAGGAGACCCTCCAGAAAACGAGCGAGCAAAGCCGGCTCGTTCCAGTCACTAGAGGCAGCGAGAGTGCGAAACTCAATAGAATAATCCGTTATGGATCGATTCCCCTGACATAGGGAAGACAGGGCCCTGGAAGCCTCCTCCCCAAAAACAGAACGGTCAAAAACCCGTATCATCTCCTCCTTAAAGTCCTGATACTGGTTAATACACTCAGCCCTCGCCTCCCAGATTGCCGTGCCCCACTCACGCGCCCGTCCGGTAAGGAGAGAAATGACGTAGGCGATGCGGGCTGCGCTCCTGGAGTAAGTGTTGGGCTGGAGAGAGAACACCACATCACACTGAGTGAGGAATGAGCGGCACTCAGTGGGCTCCCCAGAGTAACACGGCGGGTTGTTGATCCTGGGCTCCGGAGACTCGGAAACCCTGGAAGTGGGCGGTGGATCGAGGTGGAGTTAGTGAACCTGTCTTATGAGGTCGGAGACTTGGACGGCCAGGGTCTCAACGGCATGTCGAGCAGCAGACAATTCCTCCTCGTGTCTGCCTAGCATCGCTCCCTGGATCTCGACGGCGGAGTGAAAAGGGTCCGGAGCCGCTGGGTCCATTCTTGGTCTGATTCTTCTGTTATGTACTTGAGTGAAGACCCAAAAGCGGTTTTAACAGAAAACAGAGTTCTTTAATGAAAAACAGGAATGGCATAAATCCTCTTCCAACGTAGTCAATGGAACAAAAGAACGTAGTATAATGCAGGATGCACCTGCCAGGCAGACTCCGACAGGATAGGACAAGGTGGAAGCAAACGGGACGACAGCTTGCTTCTGGCATCAAAAACACAAACAAGAATCAGACACTGAAAGTAGCAGGAACAGAGAGAGAAATAGAGACCTAATCAGAGGGGGAAGAGAGAACAGGTGGGAAGGAGTGAATGAGCTAGTTAGGGGAGATATAGAACAGCTGAAGAATGAGAGACAGAGAAGGTAACCTAAAAAGACCAGCAGAGAGAGACAGAGTGAAGAGAAAGGACAGGAACAGACATAACAAGACATGACACTGTGTTCCAATGGCACATTGTGTTAGCTAATCCAAGATATGTAATTTTAAAAGGCTAATTGATCATTAGACTTTAGACTAGTTGAGTCTCTAGCGCATCAGCATTTGTGGGTTCAATTTACAAGCTCAAAATGGCTAGAAATAAAATGGCTTCTGAATCTCGTCAGTCTATTCTTGTTTTGAGAAATGAAGGCTATTCCATGTGAGAAATTGCCAAGAAACTGAAGATCTCGTACAGCGCTGTGTACTACTCCCTTCACAGAACAGCGCAAAACACCAGTCTCAATGTCAACAGTGAAGATGCGACTCCGGGATACTGGCCTTCGAGGCAGAGTTCCTCTGTCCAGTGTCTGTGTTCTTTTTCCCCATCTTAATCTTTTCTTTTCATTGGCCAGTCTGAGATATGGCTTTTTCTTCGCATCTCTGCCAAGAAGGCCAGCATCCCGAAGTCACCTCTTCACTGTTGACGTTGAGACTGGTGTTTTGCGGGTTCTTTTTAATGAATATACACAGTTGAAGTCGGATGTTTACATGCACTTAGGTTGGAGTCATTAAAACTCGTTTTTCAACCACTCCACACATTTCTTGTTAACAAACTATAGTTTGGCAAGTCAGTTAGGACATCTACTTTGTGCATGACACAAGTAATTTTTCCAACAATTGTTTACAGACAGATTATTTCACTTATAATTCACTGTATCACAATTCCAGTTGGTCAGAAGTTTACTTACACTAAGTTGACTGTGCCTTCAAACAGCTTGAAAAATTCCAGAAAATGATGTCATGGCTTTAGAAGATTCTGATTCTGCTAATTGACAAAATTTGAGTCAATTGGAGGTGTACCTGTGGATGTAATTCAAGGCCTACCTTCAAACAGTACATCATGGGAAAATCAAAAGAAATCAGCCAAGACCTCAGAAGAAAGATTGTAGACATCCACAGGTCTGGTTCATCCTTGGGAGAAATTTCCAAATGCCTGAAGGTACCACGTTCATTTGTACAAACAATAGTACTCCAGTATTAACACCATGGGACCACGCAGCCGTCATACCGCTCAGGATGGAGACGTGTTCTGTCTCCTAAAGATGAGCGTACTTTGGTGTGAAAAGTGCAAATCAATCGCAGAACAACAGCAAAGGACACTGTGAAGATGTTGGAAGAAACAGGTACAAAAGTATCTATATCCACAGTAAAAACGAGTCCTATATCGACATAACCTGAAAGGCTGCTCAGCAAGGAAGAAGCCACTGCTCCAAAACCGCCATAAAAAAGCCAGACTGTTTCCCATGCTTGTTCAACTAAACATAAACAATTAATGAACATGCACGTGTGGAACGGTCCTTAAGACATTAACGGCTTACAGACGGTAGGCAATTAAGGTCACAGTTATAAAAACTTAAGGACACTAAAGAGGCCTTTCTACTGATTCTGAAAACACCAAAAGAAAAGATGCCCAGGGTCCCTGCACATCTGTGTGAATGTGCCTTGGACATGCTGCATGGAGGCATGAGGACTGCAGATGTGGCCAGGGAAATAAATTGCAATGTCCGTACTGCGAGACGCCTAAGACCACGCTACAGGGAGACAGGACGGACAGCTGATCGTCCTCGCAGTGCAGACCACGTGTAACAACACCTGCACAGGATCGGTACATCCAAACATCACACCTGCGGGACAGGTACAGGATGGCAACAACAACTGCCCGAGTTACACCAAGAACGCACAATCCCTCCATCAGTGCTCAGACTGTCCGCATGTTACGGATACAGGTGTCCTGCGTGTGTTTGTTTTCTTTCCTTCTGCCCTAGTCACAGGTGGCAGTCATCAGTCGCCAATCAGTCGCCAATCTGAAGACACACCTGCTCCTTTTCCCTTACCTAATCACACCCCCTTTCCTTTGGTTTAAAAGAAACCCAATCAGTTGTCTCTGGAGCTATCTCTCTTGTTTTTGCGCCTACCTCTCACATTGTCTGTTATCATGTGAGTATGTATTGCTGTGGTGTATGGCTGTTTGTTTGTTGGTGGGAAAAGGGGATACCAAGCCAAGTCGCCCTTAGACGACATACATTACCTGTAGGAAAACTTGTATTTTGTTGGTTCGTTAGCTAGTTGTTCTTGAAGCAAGTAAGACTAGCTTATGGGTTTTTGGATATTTATTATATCTTTCCTTATATCTTCCCCCCCCTCATTACTATGTGTTTGAACAATAAACCTAAAGTGTTTGATGTTTTCTGTTGTTTTTAGTTCTCACTGTTCCTTTTCACTGTTATGATTTGCATGAGATATGTTACGGTCTCGTTTCCATCCCCCCTAGACTGCAGGGCCAAAGGGGTTCGTAACACCGCAATAGGCTGAGAGAGGCTGGACTGAGGGCTTGTAGGCCTGTTGTATGTAAGGCAGGTCCTCAACAGACATCACCGACAACAACGTCGCCTATGGGCACAAGTCTACCGTTGCTGGACCAGAAAGAACTGGCAAAAAGTGCTCTTCACTTACGAGTTGCGGTTTTGTCTCACAAGGGGTGATCGTCAGATTCGCCTTTTATCGTTGAAGGAATGAAAGTTACACCGAGGCCTGTACTCTGGAGCGGGATCGATTTGGAGGTAGAGAGTCCGTCATGGTCTGGGGCGGTGTGTCACAGCATTATCGAACAGAGCTTGTCATTACAGGCAATCTCAACGCTGTGCATTAAGGGAAAGACATCCTCCTCCCTCATGTGGTACCCTTCCTGCAGGCACATGCTGACATGACCCTCCAGCATGACAGTGCCGCCAGCCATACTGCTCATTCTGTGCTTGATTTCCTGCAAGACAGGAATGTCAGTGTTCTGGCATGGCCAGCGAAGAGCCCGGATCTCAATCCCATTGAGCACGTCTGGGACCTGTTGGATCGGAGGGTGAGGGATGGGGCCATTCCCCCCCAGAATTGTCCGGGAACTTGCAGGTGCCTTGGTGGAAGAGTGGGGTAACATCTCACAGCAAGAACTGGCAATTCTGGTGCAGTCCATGAGGAGGAGATGCACTGCAGTATTTATTGCAGCTGGTGGCCACACCAGATACTGACTGTTACATAGCATCATGCTGTGGGTATGTTTTTCAGCGGCAGGAACTGGGAGACTAGTCAGCATTGAGGGAAAGATGAACAGGGCAAAGTCCAGAGAGATCCTTGATGAAAACCTGCTCCAGAGCACTCAGGACCTCAGACTGGGACAAAGGTCCACCTTCCAACAAGACAACGACCCTAAGCACACAGCCAAGACAATGCATGAGTGGCTTCGGGGGCATGTCTCTGAATGTCCTTTAGTGGCCCAGCCAGAGCCCTGACTCGATCCCGATCGAACGTCTGGAGAGACCTGAAAATAGCTGTGCAGTGATGCTCCCTATCCAAACTGACAGCGCTTGAGAGGATCTGCAAAGAAGAATTTGGAAAACTCGCCAAACTGTAACCCAAGAAGACTCGAGGCTGTAATCACTGTGAAAGGTGCTTCAACAACGTTCCGAGTAAAGAGTGTGAATACTTACAGTGGAGAGAACAAGTAATTGATACACTGCCGATTTTGCAGGTTTTCTACTTACAAAGCATGTAGAGGTTTGCAATTTTTATCATAGGTACACTTCAACTGTGAGAGATGGAATCTAAAACAAAAATCCAGAAAATCACATTGTATGATTTTTAAGTAATTAATTTGTTCATGCTCTGTCAAGTTGGCTGTTGATCATTTCTAGACAGCCATTTTCAAGTCTTTTCAAGTTGAGTAACTATGCCACTCAACATTCAATGTTGTATGGTAAGCAACTGTATGGTAAGCAACTGTATGGTAAGCAACAATGTTGTATGGTAAGCAGTGTAAATTTGGCCTTGTGTTTTAGGTTATTGTCCTGCTGGAAGGGGAATTTGGCTCTGTTTGGCTCAGTTGGAAAGAAGACTGAACCAGGTTCTTCTCAAGGATCTTGCCTGTGATAAGCTTTATTCCATTATTTTTTTTTATCCTAGAAAGCTAGTCCTTGCTGATGAAGCATACCCATAACACGAGACAGCCACCACCATGCTTAAAAATACGAAGAGTGGTACTCAGTGATGTGTTGTGTTGGATTTGCTCTAAACATAACACTTTGTATTCAGGACATAAAGATAATATCTTTGCCAAGTTTTTTGCAGTTTTACTTTAGTGCTTTATTGCAAACAGGATGCATGTTTTGGAATAATTATATTCTGTACAGGCTTCCTTCTTTTCACTCTGTCATTTAGGTTAGTATTGTGGAGTAACTACAATGTTGTTGATCCATCCTCAGTTTTCTCCTATCACAGCCGTTAAACTCTGTAACTGTTTTAAGGTCACCATGGCCTCATGGTGAAATCCCTGTGCGGTTTCCTTCGTCTCCGGAAACTGAGTTAGGAAGAATACCTGTATCTTTGTAGTGACTGGGTGTATTGATACACCATCCAAAGTGTAATAACTTCACCATCCTCAAAGGGATATTAAGTGTCTGTTTAAAAAAAAAAAATGTATGCATCTTGAAATTCACTGCCCGAGTGAGGGATCTTACGATTATCTGTATGTGTGGGGTACAGAGATGAGGTAGTCATTACAAATCAGGTTAAACACTATTATTGCACACAGAGTGAGTCCATACAACTTATTATGTAACAATTTTAACCACATTTTTACTCAAGAACTTATTTAGGCTTGCCATAACAAATATGTTGAATACTTATTGACTAAACCTGTCAGCTTTTCATTTGTAATTAATTTGTAAAAATGGTCTAAACGGCATGATTCCACTTTGACATTATGGGGTATTGTGTGTAGACCAGTGACACAAAATCTCAGTTGAATCCATTTTAAATCCAGGCTGTAACCCAACAAAATGTTGGAAAGTCAAGGGGTGTGAATACTTTCTGAAGGCACTGTACGTTCTCTGTCAAAATAACACATGTAGCTTTTGCTCATTTTTAAGAGATTACACAATGATCTGGATAAAGGCTAAATCATGGAGCAGAACTTGGACAACGGTTATCCAAGTTGACGTTAAACAGAGAACACTCTATGTCCATTTCGCAATCAATGAAGACCCTTTCAATCACAAGTGCTTTAGACCCCGAGATTAGTTTTGCTGACTTAAGGAGCTAGACTACTCTGGTATATCCCACCATCTGCCCCCAACTCCAACCCCTTCACAGAAAATAGTGTAGGGATACTGCCAGCCTTTTCACTCACTTAACAAGAATGCTCCAAACACAGGCCCACTTCAAGTAATTAAATCAATCCCTTTGTGCTTCTCCAATATTCTCCTTCAGGGGGTGACTGTCCCACATCTGATTATGACTCTTCATGCATATTCAGGGTGAAGACCGCTCGACTTCGTCCATAACGAGCTCTTACTTTTATGTTTGTGTCATGAGCTGATCATGTTTTGCCATTTTTTTCCTTCTCCTTTTTTTTCTTCTCTTCCTTCTCCTTTTTGGAACTCTATCCATCTTCCTCTTAGTCTGCAGTTTGTTTCAGTGAGCCGTTAGACTGCAAAACGAGGAGTGGTCACTTCAAACGGCTACGTTGGAGAAAATAAAAACCTAGATGAGGAGAAGTTAGGGTCGAAGCCCGATAGACAAATTGGATTAGTGAGTATTGGATTAAACGGAAAACGGAGGGATAACAAACAAGAAAAGCTGGCTGTGATCACAGGGTTTAATATATTTATTTTCTTCTCCGATCCCTTTCTTCTCCCTCCCTCTTTTATTTATTTTCTTTTGGAGTAAAGACCCCTTGGCTTAAGACAGACTTATTAAAACCCGGGATTAATTTGTAATGCTCCCTTAACCCTCCGGGTCAACTGAAGATTTGTTATCTAAAGCAAACAGGAAAAATTGTACTATAACAACGCGACAAGAGCTTTAAGTCCATTTCTGGTGGTCTTTTGTGAGATTTGAGGTTTAGAGGAAGGTGTTATCCCAAAGATATATTTATTTGAACAAGGAAAACGAACCCTAGCAGGATATTTTGGATGCATGTATGCATATGTGTATGATGCAAAGCCTTGATTGTCCATCCTTAAAATGTTGACATTTTGCACCTCATGTCTCAATGAATCAACGAAAGTAAATAATATCATTTCCCAACCAGACACACATTCATTTAAACAATGACTTGAGCCCTATAATAGGGAACATATTGAAACGTTAAAAAAGGAACACTAGCAATCCTGATGAAGCAGAAACAACAAAGGAGAATCAAGCCTAATTCTATGAGCGTATTCACAAAAGGCCCTCGTTTTTAATCAGCTGAAGATCCAAAGTAATAGAATTGAGACACTGGGCCACTCTCATTAGCTTTATCTTTTTAATGTAGCGGCGGCTAAGATGGTAATCTTAATCTTATTTGGTTATTGAGGCTCTGCTCGGGTCTCCCTGGTTGGTTTTCGAAGGCCTTTGGGGACATAGCCCAGTCCCCATAAGCCCGGGCCCCACAAACCACAAACTGCTGCCTCAATCCCTGCAACAGCAGCTCAATCTATTCCACAAGGTCGTAGTTCAAGGGGCTCAAGGGGTTGAGTTGAGGAGCAGGAGGACTGCCTGGGAGTAGTAGATCGCCCTCCTCAAAGATCTCCTCTGGAGAACCAGACCGCCGAGGTCTACCGCCATCCCTGAATCTTATGTCAGTCCAAGCTGTTTCCTTCCAGGCCAGTATTGAGTATTCGGAAAGCAGCTCAGAGTAGTACTGATCTAGGATCAATTTGACCTTTTTAGATAGTAATGGGTACGATTACGTTGACGGGGCGGGTGGACCTGATCCTAGATCAGCACTTCTACTCAGAGACGCTTTGAGTACAGGCCCTGATCCAGGACCAAACGTTCAGCTGTGACGACCTTTTATGTTCAATCAAGGAAGGCTAATTAGGCACAACCCCATGTTATTACCTTCCCACAAGCACAAAAACTAGTACAACAATTACATTTTGAAGTGTTTTGATCTGGAGTGGGACAAGAGGAAACGTCTTGAAGCTTTTGTTTTAACTCTTTCATATTTCTGCCTTTTCATCGTTACTTGGTCTCATCTCTTTTTCAAACACTTCACACCTGAATATGAAAATGCCATTCTGTGCATCGGCAGTTAAGAGATGCTTCTCTTCCCAGGAAACAGAAACATCCTTACCACCCTCCCATTCTACTTCTCCTCATTCACGCACATTCATACTGTATAGTACAATGACACCTAATGGTATGAGTTCTGCTGTGTGTGTGTGTGTGTGTGTGTGTGTGTGTGTGTGTGTGTGTGTGTGTGTGTGTGTGTGTGTGTGTGTGTGCGCAAATGCCTTCTCTGGTGATGCTACTACACACGTGTGCCTAGCAAAGTCACACACCTGCTCTTGCAAGTGCAGTAATCTAAGCTGTTTGCCCAACAAAGAAATACCAGTTTGTCTATTGACATGGGCATCGTCCTAAGTGTCTCATGTTTGTCTATTTAATACACATTTAGCACACGTCCTGTGGTGCGCTGTCAATCACAGGTGTTCAAACAAAGTCCTCTGGATCACAAATAAAAGTCCTCTTTATATCAGTCTGTGTGTGCGCCTGCCTGTTTTTACAAGTCTGTACCAGTTAGATTGGATTGGGTTTGTTTGCTACAGTGCCTTAAGAAAGTATTCACACCCCTTGACTTTTTCCACATTTTGTTGTGCTACAGCCTGAATTTAAAATGGATTACATTTAGATTTTTCTGTCACTGGCCTACACACAATACCTTAATGTCAAATTGGAATTATGTTTTTTTTTTTAAATGTGTACAATTAATAAAAATAAAAAGCTTAATTGTTTGGATGGTGTATCAATGCACCAAGTCACTACAAAGATACAGGCGTCCTTCCTAACTCATTTGCCGGAGAGGAAGGAAACTGCTCAGGGATTTCACCATGATGCCAATGGTGACTTTAAAACAGTTACAGAGTTTAATGGCTGTGCTAGGAGAACACTGAGGATGGATCAACAACCTTGTAGTTACTCCACAATACTAACCTAATTGACTGAGTGAAAAGAAAGAAGCCTGTACACAATACAAATATTAAAAAACATTCATCCTGTTTGAAACAAGGCACTAAAGAAAAGAAATGTAAATTTTGGTCCTGAATACAAAGTGTTATGTTTGGGGCAAATCCAACACAACACATTACTGAGTACCACTCTTCATATCTTCAAGCATTGAGGTGGCTGCATCATGTTATGGGTATGCCTGTTATCGTTAAGAACTGGGGAGTTTTTCAGGATATAAAATAAACGGAATGGAGCTAAGCACAGGCAAAATCCTAGAGAAAAACCTGGTTCAGTCTCCTTTCCACCAGACACTGGGAGATGAATTCACCTTTCAGCAGGACAATAACCTAAAACACAAGGCCAAATCTACACTGGAGTTGCTTAGCAAGACAGTGAACGTGTTACCGAGTGGCCGAGTCACAGTTTTAATTTAAGACCACCAAAAAGGTTTTTCTAGCATTGATCAAGAACCGATTTGAATTTTTAATAGAATAATGGGCAAATGTTGCACAATCCAGGTGTGAAAAACTCTTAAAGGCTTACCCAGAAAGACTCAGAGCTGTAAAGGTGCTTCTGCAAAGTATGGACTTGGTTGTGATATTTCTGTATTTTGTTTTTCAATACATTTGCAAGGGGTATGAATACTTTCTGAAGAAACTGTATATGGTAATCATCAACTATGATTGTTGCCCATGTACAGTGGCTTGTGAAAGTATTCACCCCCTTGGCATTTGTCCTATGTTATAGCCTTACAACCTGGAATTAAAATGTATTTTTTTGGAGGTTTGTATCATTTGATTTACACCACTTACACCACTACCACTTTGAAGATGCAAAATATTTTTTTATTGTGAAACAAACAAGAAATAAGATTTAAAAAACTGAAAACTTGCTTAGGGTCATTGTCCTGCTGGAAGGTGAACCTCTGTCCCAGTCTCAAATCTCTGGAAGACTGAAACAGGTTTCCATTAAGAATTTCCCTGTATTTACACCAGACATAGCATTTTCCTTGATGGCCAAAAAGGTACATTTTAGTCTCATTAGACCAAAGTACCTGCTTCCACATGTTTGTGGAGTCTCCCACATGTCTTTTGGCGAACACCAAACGTGTTTGCTTATTTTTTTCTTTAAGCAATGTCTTTTCTGGCCACTCCTCCGTAAAGCCCAGTCCTATGGACAGATACTCCAATCTCCGCTGTGGAGCTTTGCCGCTCCTTCAGGGTTATCTTTGGTCTCTGTTGCCTCTCTGATTAATGCCCTCCTTGCCTTGTCCGTGAGTTTTGGTGGGCGGCCCTCTCTTGGCAGGTTTGTTGTGGTGCCATATTCTTTCCATTTTTTAATAATGGATTTAATGGTGCTCCGTGGGATGTTCAAAGGTTTTGATATGTTTTTATAGCCCAACCCTGATCTGTACTTCTCCGCAACGTTGTCCCTTGGTCTTCATGGTGCCGCTTGCTTGGTGGTGCCCCTTGCTTACTGGTATTGCAGTTTCTGGGGCCATTCAGAACGGGTGTATATATACTGAGATCATGTGACAGATCATGTGATACTTAGCTTGCACACAGGTGGACATTTTTTTACTAATTAGGTGACTTCTGAAGGTAATTGGTTGTACCAGATTTTATTTAGGGGCTTCCTAGCAAAGGGGGTGAATACATATGCTCGCACCACTTTTCCCGTTTTTACATTTTTTTTTTAAACAAGTAATTTTTTTCATTTCACTTCACCAATTTGGATTATTTTGTTTATGTCCATTACATGAAATCAATTTGAATTGCAGGTTGTAATGCAACAAAATAGGAAAACGCCAAGGGTGATGAATAATTTTGCAAGGCACTGTATACTGTGTTGTCTCTAGTTGGAGTAATTAGCTACAGTGCCTTCAGAAAGTATTCATGCTATGACACTCCAAATTGAGCTCAGGTGCAACTAATTTCCTTTGATCATCCTTGAGATGTCACTACAACTTGATTGGAATCCACATGTGGCCAATTAAATTGTTTGGATGATTTAGAGAGAAACACACCTGTCTATGTACTGTAAGGTCCCACAGTTGACAGTGCAGAAACTTTACCATGAAGTCCAAGGAACTGTCCCTAGATCTCCTAGATAGATATTTTCATAAGGCATATATCTGGGGAAGGGTACAAATAAATGTCTAATGTTGAAAGTTTCCAAGAACCTGATGGTCACCACCATTGGGAGATTGAAAAAATATGGAATTTCCCAGACTCATCCTAAAGCTGGCCATCCAAGCAAACTGAGCAACAGGGCAATAAGGACCTTGATCAGAGAGGGGACCAATAACCCAATGACCACTCTGACAGAACTACAGAGTTCCTTGGTTGAGAAGGAAAAAGCTTCCAGAAGGATAAGCGTCTCTACAGCACTTTAGTGTAGTGGAGTGGGTCGAGTTCCTTGTTGTCCACATCATAAACAAACTATCACGGTCCAAACACACCAAGACAGTCGTGAAGAGGACACTACAAAATATTTTTCCCCTCAGGAGACTGAAAAGATTTGGCATGTATGCCCAGATCCTCAAAACGTTATACAGCTGCATCATCGAGAGCTTCCTGACTGGTTGCATCACCACCTGCTATGGTATCTGACTTTAATGTGCTACAAAGAGTAGTGCATACGGTCCAGTACATCACTGGAGCCAAGCTTCCTGCCTTCCAAGACCTAAATAATAGGCAGTATCAGAGGAAAGCCCATAAACTCCAGTCACCCAAGTCATAGACTGTTTTCTCTGCTACTGCACAGCAAGCAGTACTGGAACGCCAAGTCTAGGACCAAAAGGTTCCTTAACAACTTCTACCCCCAAGCCATAAGATTGCTGAAAAAGTAATCAAATGGCCACTGCACTTTTTACATTGAACCCCCTTCCAGTTGTTTTGTACACTGCTGCTACTCACTGCTTATTATCTGTGGATAGTCACTTCATCCCTACCTACATGTACAAATAACCTCAACTAACCCCCGCACACTGACTCGGTACCGGTACCCCCTGTATATAGCCTCGTTATTGTTATGTTATTGTGTTACTTTTCATAATTTTTTACTTTTAGTTTATTTGGTAAATATTTGATTAACTCTTCTTGAACTGCACTGTTGGTTAAGGGCTTGAAAGTAAGGTCTACACTTGTTGTATTCGGCGCATGTGACAAATTTTGATTCGATTTGACTTTACCAATCTGGGTATTATGGCAGAGTGGCCAGACGGAAGCCACTCCTGAGGAAGAGGAACATGACAGCAATCATGGAGTTTGCAAAAAAAAGCATGTGAAAGACTGAGATCATAAGGCAAAAGATTGTGTTGTCTGATGAGACAACAAGGCACAGCTCATCTGCCATTTAACACCATCCCTATCGTGAAGCATGGGGGTGGCAGCATCATGCTATGGGGATGCTTTTCAGCAGCAGAGACTGGGAGACTGGTAAGGATAGGGGGAACAATAAATGGGGCCAAATACAGGCAAATCTTTGATGAGAACCTGCTTCAAAGTGCAAAAGACCTTAGACTGTGGCAAAGATTTACTTTCCAACAGGACAATGACCCCAAGCATACATCCAAAGCAACACTGGAATGACTTCAGAACGAGAATGTAAAAGTTGTTGAATAGCCCAACCAAAGCCCAGACTTATATCCCATTGAAAATCTATGTAAAGACTTGAAGATTGCTGTTCACCACCGCTCCAGATTGACTCAGGGGTGTAAATACTTATGTAAATGAGATATTTCTGTATTTCATTTTCAATACATTTGCAAAAAAATCCCAAAACATGTTTTCACTTTCTCATTATAGGGTATTGTGTGTAGAAGAAAAAAAAGATATTTAATCAATTTTGAATTCAGGCTGTAACACAACAAAATGTGGAATAAGTCAAGGGGTATGAATATTTTCTGAAGGCACTGTATTTTCCCCCTTGGAATAGAAAAGCAGTTAGAAAATCAATTGAAGTTAATTCCAGTTCCACAACAACAACAAAAAGCAGAGTCATCACGCAAAGTGGTTAAATGAGCTTTCTTCTCTTCCCTGTTAAGAGAAAGTGTGATCAATTTCTCCACTCGTCTATTACTATTGGTAATCCCTACCCAAATTGCCCCCCATTGCAGTTTGTGTATCAGCTATTTGCAGTGGATTAATGCGAGTCACTGGTGGCAAGTGTTCAAATCAATGTTTATTAATGGTTTCTTTAAGTGTTTAAAGATTAAGTAATTAACATATTGATGAACTTTTCCCAAGTTGCCCAGGGAGAAAAGAGCTTGTAGTGGAGAGGCTGAACTGAAGCCAGTTTCAACACTGAGGTGGAGAGTCAATGTTTAGTACTCTGGATTTGCGCAGTAGTTTCTGGGGCGTTTCTTAAATAATGCTTGTGCCTGTAATATCATTATTGCTGACTTTGAATAATGTTATCATACAGTAGTAAATGTAGCATCTGGGTTAGACTCCAGTCTTTGTAGATAATGTGTAGCTCTTAGACTACATATTTATCTATTTGTAAGAAAGTTATGTAGGGCTTTTGTCCATCTCCCTGTAACGTCTTCCAATTTGTGTTATATCCCTGTTACGTTGAATCAACGTTTCTTATGTACATTTTACACCAGTGACAATGTCTGCCCTCTCTACAATAGGGAGACGGGTACAGTCAGTCACTCCACGCAGATTGATTTTGCCATTCGACGACGACCCGCAACAACCCTTTGGCTCGCCATGGTAATTCCTTCTGATAAGGTACCCGATCCATAAGAAATCAATTGTAATTAGTTTGGGGGGGGGGCTTGGCTTAGGGGACTCTGCGCTCTCTCTTGTTTTTTCTCTTTCGGTGTACTTGTTTATTATTCTGCCGCCAGTCATCTGCACACCTGATATCAGTTAATCTCCTGATTATTAAGTGAGGATTATTGATGGAAGGGGGAACAGCTGTATTTTGTTCTGCACTCCTATCAAGGACATGAGGTTCTAGATCTATCTGTCCTCTGAATAGCTTTGCTTGGTTACTCAGTGCTGCTCCTGTCAGAACCACATTGTGTGTGCGTGTGCGTGTGTGCGTGCGTGTGTGCGTGTGCGTGTGTGCGTGTGCGTGTGTGCGTGTGTGCGTGTGTGCGTGTGTGTGTGTGTGTGTGTGTGTGTGTGTGTGTGTTTGTGTGTGTGTGTGTGTGTGTGCCCTGTGTGTGTGAGACCCCCTTGTTGGGACTGACGGCTAGCTGTCAGACTAACAAACGTTAGCGTAGTCAAAGGGAGGTGAAGGTGAGACCGACTCTGCAAGGTGACAGCAAACAAACAGTGAGGTGTCGAAAGTTTCCCAAATGAAGTCTTCAACGTACCACCAAGGCTACTATTCTCACTACGAGATATGAAGGAGTGTCTGAGTGGCGGGGTGGTCGGAAGAGAATTCTACTTTTCAATTCACATTTACATCCCTGCCTTACCTTTCCTTGTGGCAGGCAACCCGACATTCTTGGTCCGCAGCTCAAATTGACTGTAAACATCACAGCAGCCATAGCCAGTAAGCACAAACTATTCAAACTTTTCTTCTAAAACATATTACACTATTGAATAGTGCAACCTAACCATTTTACACTCTTGAATAACGCAACAATTCACTAGCATGTGTGTGCAGACAATTGAAGGGTTTATTTTCATATCTGTAGGCGACACTCATTACATTTGAGCTTCAAGACAGTAACACAGCTGCTATGACAGCATGTCTTCATCAAGTAAAGTTAGCCTATCAAGAATTTACGATGAGCCCTCTCATACAAATGTAAAAGGACAGTAAGGCCTACCGTACAACATTACAACAGACTACGCTTCATTTGTATCAAATATGATGCAAATCATTACATGTGGTACAAGCAAATTGCGACTGGAAACTTGGGTTTATGTGAATTCACCCCAACAAGCTGTTTTATATGGAAGCCCAAAACCGCCACCCCAAAAATGTAATGCAATTTCCCTTATGATTTGTCAACGTGCACAATTAGTCTGTGCTTCAGTCTGGTCAACTGTAGCCTACTGATAACAACCACAGCTGCAGGTATCTAAGAGAAGCCTATGCGCTCTGATCCCATCTGGGCCAGGGGAAACATAGCGTCATGTTTTTAATAGCTTAAGCTATTTACTTAGAGCCTATTTATTTGTGTTCTGCGAACATGTGATCAAATGTAGTTTTTTTTTGTATTCACACTTCAGGGGGCTTGGCTGCTTTGGCCTTTTTAATCAAAAATGTATTGACTGGAATGAATCAATCAACCCAATAGTGATGTCATAATGTATGAGTATCTTTTCAATTACAGACGCAAAGTTCTATACCCTGCAACCCTGCAGACAGCGAACTCAGCCCTGTTTGTTTTCATGTTCGTTTTGGGCCAATCGCAGTTGTTCTCTTTGTATGTGTGAAGGGTTTTACTGTTTTCATCCTCCCTAGGGGCAGGAGATTTCCCAGGGATTATTATTATATTTTTAAACCATATGTTTAGAAAAGTTATGTGGTCCCATCATAGCCCGTATAAAACCCATTAAAAAAAAGTATGTTTTTTTTACTGCTGATTTATAACAACGTCATACGCAATAACTAGGGTCCGGAGTTGGTCAACTAGGGTCCGGAGTTGGTTAGGTTAGCCTACTACCAGATTAGGAAAAACTCTAAGCCCCAGGAAAACAATCCCCCCCCCAACCACTCTGGGACCTGTGATGTCACCTCTGAAATCATCACACAATGTTACAAAGGAAGAAGACAACACATACTTGTATGATCTGCATTTGACATGTGTTTGGTGGTAGGGATGGGCTTCCATAGTTTTACGTGGCTCAGTGCAGCCAGCAGCTACTGCAACAATTCCAGAACGTAACAGGCTATCGCTGCAATTTCAGGTAAAAACTCAATTAAAACAAGTCTAAAATATTATGAAAATGTCTATACATTTCAGCCGTTTCAAAAACATTGCACTGCTAGTACCATTCATACTGTGGGCTCAACAAGACAATAGTGTTTACACTATTGGGGGGGGGGGGCAACTGTCTGTCGAGTATCGTACACTACACCCGGATGTAGCGGCTGAGACGTAGCAAGTATGCACGTTTTCATTTGAGTAATATGTGTAGCCACCATATTGACCCTTCGACCTCAAAAAGACGAAGTGGAGCTGTAGTGATTCCCTGCAACAATGCACTGCTACCACACCTCACCCCCCTGGCTTTTGATTTCTCTAGTCATTTTTTCGAGGTTTTGGTTCATGCTCGGGGTCTCCGTATTTGAACGTTGACGCTCCTGCTCTTAAAGGGGAGATTCATGCACAGACTACTGCCTACGTTTGTAGTCCGTCTCGGGTTTTGTATGATACGTTTTATTTTTTATTTTTTATTTTTTATACATTCAAAATCAATATGTAATCCTGTGCAGGGGCTTATCCCCTGCACTAGGCCATTTGTGAGGCTCTTTGAGCTTTGTTACAGGTCTTCTGGCGGCTCTATGCCACAGATTGATTAGGTGCAGTGCCAGAATCCTATCAAATGGCCAGCTCTGATGATGGTGCACACTCTTTCAGGGCCTCTAGTTGACTGGAACTGGAGATAAGGCTGGATGGCAATTCCCTTCCCTCCTGCTGCATTCTAGGTAGAGAAAAAAATAAGAAAAAAAATAGTGTTAGTATATGTTGTAAGTAGGAAGTTGTTATTTGCTCCTGTGCTCCAATTGCACTTTTGTAGCTATTTTTAGTATTTGGAAATAATCGTGTGTTGCATAGTGCGTCTCTCCTTTGCCTACTTTCAAGGCACTTTAACCCTCACAAATATGCACTAGTCTCTGATCTTGCCAGTTCTTTGTTAACCAAGTAACCCTGTGGTTAAAAGTGAATCCTTTTCAGCAGCTCATTGTATATCGATGAGGCAAATCCACTTCAACTCAAAAGTAGGCCATTCTAACGGCATTTGAATGACCAGAAAAGAGTATAAATAGATTGGGCTGGTAAGAACTCTACAGGTAATTTGTTACCACGGTTAACTCCTCCCTTGCCAGTGTGGCGTCATAAATTTGATTATCCTGTTTCCCAAATGATTTAGGCTCATCCGGCGAAAAGTAAAAAGCACTGAATTACAAGTTTGATTCCTAAAACCATCGTGATTGGCGTAAAATGTGTCATTTTAGGTTTGGTAAACAAGCACCCCAAGTCTCTCTTCCCTAAAGCTGCTGAGAAATGCAGCGTCGCCTTCGGTATATTCTTCTCCTCTTTTTTTCTGTGCATAGGGAGGGTCACGGGGAACTGAACCTGTGCATTCTTGTGTGGCTTGCCAAGGCTCACATGGTTACCACTGGTGCGCATTGTTAGGGATATCTGAATGAGCACTGGCCATGCAAGTTTTAACGTGATTGCCCGGGGGCAGTAGAGTGAAAGAGAGGAGGAACAGAGTGAGGGATACGAGGGGGGGGGGGCCTAATCCTAAAAGGATTGAAAGTTGCCTTACTCTTTGCTCAGGGCCCCCCCCCCCCCCCCCCCTCACTCACTCTGTTTTTGGGGGGATTGCGATGGGGGTGTATGTATGGTGGTTTGGGTTGGTTGGGTGACTGTGGGCTGTGGGATCTTTAAGCCGGTGTCTGATTTCTCCCTCCTGCTCCTCATTTGTTCTGCCGAGTCTCTCATCATTCCTCCTCATTGTTTACCTTCCTAATGAGAGGGGCGGGAAGGCCCAGCCCTGTGACAGACAGCTACATGCTCCCCTCTGCTCTCTCCCTCTCTCTCTCTCTCTCTCTCTGCTCTCTACCTATCTCTAGCTCTGCTCACTCTCTGTATCTCTGCTATCTCTCTTTGCTCTCTCTCTCTCTCTGCCTTTTCTGTCTCTCTCATTGTCCATGTATGAATATTTTTCACTGCTATGTTCATGACACGTCATGAATTATGACTTTCTTTCTAGTCCTGTTTATTCATGTGAGCTGTAAGTTGCAATCCATTTGAGTATTTGCACTCACTTCGGAAATTGACGTCATGCCAATACTACAAATAGGGCCTATGAAAATGAAGTGAACGTACATTTTTTAAGATGATAAATTGCACAATGTTCAATATATGAAGTCCATTTTAAGAGGTGTTAAAAATAGGTATGACATGTTGCACTCTCAATTCTTTATGGAAGCACTACTGTTTCACCAACACCAACTTCAGTAATGGTGTCTTCAAGACTCACATTTAAATGTAAGTTATGTATGTCATATCAGGGACGTCGTGCCCATTTATCCATTTGTATGCAGAAAAAAATTGACGGATATTGTTTCTTTCACTCAAAAATATCACATTTGTCCGTCTTTTACATAATATGAGGTGTACGGAGCCTACTAACTGCTAGCCTGAGTGTCAGTCTGTTGAGTTTTGGTCATTCTCTAGGCTAGGTAATGATACAATGTTGTTGAATGCAGAAAGTGCTGGGCACCCTGGCTAAGTGACTATACCCTTGACTCCCCCATTAAGTGCCAGTGTGGGACAAAGAGAAACTGAGTGCCAGGGCGGTAGACAAGCCTTGCGTGATAAGTGCATGGTCCTCAAAATGTATATCCTTCTGACTGTGTTATTCAGATCACATTCCATGAGAACCATTTGTTTTTGTTTTTATCAACCACCTACTGTATGGGAAAACTGTACTTCAACTGCCTTGGGGACAAATTTGGAATGTATATGATAGGCTACTGTTGCTTTTGATTGTAGGCTAGCTACCTGTCAACCCATCTGACCTCCCAGTGCCCTGTTGAAGGCTGGCGTGCCTAGGACTACATGATGCTCGTGTCTCCATTGTGAGGAGGACACCAGGTGATATTTCAGACTGGGATACTAGCTCTATATGAAACAGTACAGTACATGCCTATTCCATGTGTTTACATCATTACAGCACAGTATTACAACACATCACACTCACTCACCCTATTGGTCATGTGATCTCTAAGCACATGTGGAGCTATTGCATAGCCTAATAGACCTGTTTCTTATGATTGATAATAAATCATGTAAGATGGTTAATGGAAAGGATGCAACAATTATCTATTAGTCAAACGAGTCGGTTGATGAGCAGAGAGATTAAAACTTAACAGAAATGCATCACAAATATGTTTTAAAGTCTCCCGACTCCCTTCAATAGTGATTTTATAGTCCTTGCATGTAAATATGACATAGCAATTGACTTTACTGTAAACAAGATTTTGTTTTGTTTTTTTCACGTGGTTTCATAATTCAGCATGTTATTGCGATAGTAATAAGTGTGAGATTTAATGACCTACTTTCACTTATGGTATTTGCCTACAATTTAGAGGATCAGACTAGGCTACTCTAAAACATTCTTAATAACAATGCATTCATCATTTTTTATATTTAAAAAATAATCAAATTTAGTTTGATATTGATATGCATTTGAAGCTAAACGGATATGGGATTTTTTTATGCATGATTAGGATACCAGCATGGATACATTTTCCTATGATTTTTTTTGCATCAAATGGTTTGTGTTTACATAGCCTGGATTTATTTCCACTAATTCCTTAAATAGAGCCGAGATTTGAATTTCATGATTAGAATGTTCTTGTTTTAAATCAGAAGATTATTCACATGGGTTACTATTTCACAACACAATTTCATCTATAATAATGTGTGGATGGAACGGAATGCAATAGCACCAGTCTTACTCATACGTATTATCATGTGAATATTATTATTCGAAAAAACGTTTTGACTTCTGTGGTCGGATCTAATATAGTTTCAGCTCCGTCAAAGAAATGGCACGGCTCCATGTTCATCAACAATATAGTCATTTAATCTGCATGGGAGTTTTCATTGTAGTAGACCTCTACTCCATTGACTAATGTAGTGGAAATCTCTCAATTGAACGTTTTTACAGTCGTAGCCTATAGGCTACACCTCGGTGAAAGAATGTTTGAAATAGTTTAGAAAATATAGCCTATTTATAACTTGCCTATAGGCTATTTCGTTATGAATGGCATATGTTATTTATTGAAAACAGTTCTCACCATTATTTTGACATTTGCAGTTAAACCTGCTGTTATAGGAATCTTTAAAATACAATATCGAACCTCAAAACTAGAATTCCACATATGTGCATGACAAACCATGATCATTTGATTACTGTCTCCATCCAGAGTTCCGCATTAAGGTGCGCACCTTACCTCTGTGTATTTCCACCATTGCGTAATGTTTCCCTTTTACGCGTGTATCCAAAAAAAGAAAAAAAGCCACTCAATACTTGACACCAACTATAAACCCATAGATAACGTTTTTTTTAGTTCAAAATGAAGTGCTGGTCTTTTTGCGTAGTGCTATAGCTGTAGCATACATGCCATAGATATCTTTCTGGGAGAACGGATAGCCTCTCTGGGTATTGCAGAAGTGCAAGCTTTGAAGTCTGTCGCTATTACCGCGCATGCAGGTGTTGATCATGGGCGAATTTTGCAAAAACTGTGTCCACAGCCACAGTTTTTTTTAAAGTTTTTTTTTTTTTTACAAAAGTAGGGGGAGAGAATACCGACTCCGTGTGCTCATGCTTTCTGACAACTTGGGGGGATTTTATGCATCATCGTTTTAATAAGCACCGACAACATACACGACCTTCTCCAATCCTGCCAGCTAAAGAGACAAACCTACACCCCCTACCCCTTGAGTTGCCCTGATCCCTGGTTTTACGGGCTTAGCATTAAGAAAATGTTACTGCAATTTGGGATTAGGTCCAATACTCTTTTAACAATGGCATTTTGCTATTTGATATCTTGATACTTGTGTGCGATCGATCACATTGGCTCTGACAGGTCTAGGTCTATATGTTGGGCGCTTGAGTCATACAATAGTTGGAGCAAACGTGTGAGATTTAGCCGAGAAATATCGCTTTTGTATTTTTCTCTGGCCATTGTAATATGCATTGGGCCTGTCTGGCCCTGACAAAAACGTAATTGACTTGCCTATTGGAATTTACCTTGAATTAATAATATTAGCCTTATTTCGTTCATAGCCAAAGCCTACCACATAAAATGCCACCTATGATTTTGTGTGAATAAATGTAAAGTGTAAAGTGTAAAATGCAAACCTGTTGTCATTCGAAACGCTCTTTGATTTTTCTCCAACCATAAACAGTTTGTATTTAAGCGCTGTTACATCCGTGTTTCGATTACGCCATTCTAAAGATCAAAAGAGGATGTTAAAAATGCCTTCGTTTGATATCACATTTAGTTAACTTATGTTTATGACAGTCTTTTGATTATTTGCTCGTGATTTATTATTGCAGCTCCGGCGACAATTAGAGTTAATTTTAATAGGAACTCGACAAAGCACCGGCCAAGGCTGTTGTAGTGGAGACAGACGCCCTATGACGGTCTCAACAATTAATCCCGAATATAAATATAACTTGCATTTCCCATTATTTATGCACATTTATATATTGAAAACTGTTTTTTTAATGTTTTTATTTTAGGTTATAGCATATAGAATGGTCGATTCCACCTCCAGTTTAATTCATATAAAACTTTATTTGAGAGGAGACCCTCGTTTGGATGAACTGCACTATTATTCTGAAATGGAAATCCAAGTGAGGATTATCCCATTCATTAATATTCATGAAAATATATTACACGGTTAAATCAGAGCCTCTTTACCACTTTTGGAAAGTATTCCGCTGCTATGGACAAAAATGCTCCAATTTGTATAAACGATGGTGTTGTTCACAAACAATTACAGCCAAAACGAGAACGTTGAAAGGTGATTTTCTCTGAAGACGCACACACAGGGTCCAAAATGCATTACTACCGAGGGCAGGCTGGTTTTCTTGTTATTTTAATCAATCACATAGGCTACACTAATGCTATATTACGTTTTAAGATATTACATTTGGTTTTAGGTAATCTAATTTAGTTACTTAGTTCGCATTTTTTCATGTAGGCCTTGTTCCCAACTCACTTTACATCATCCCTTTTGATGGGAACATTGTTAATTCATAGGTTTGTTTTTTTATGAGCGAAATAGACACTGAGACCTGTTTAAATGTCCCTTTTACGGTAGCCTACACTTTGTTTTTATGCAAACGCAAAATATACTAGATGCAAATGAAATTAAGAACGACGTGGGCCTACATCTAAGTAGAGCATTCAATGTAATGTCGTTTTTTATTAAGTATAACTTTTTCCAATTGTGGGCTCTCACGTGGTATGGATTTATTTAACAATTTGAAGGGGAGGGGTTTTCTTAACAACCCTCGCAATTGACTGGTTACCGCTGTTGCCTGTAAGGCCGCACGGGCGCTTGGATTGGACGAAGTGGGCGGTTCTGCATGTGTCTTTCGTTCATAGAAGGGCAGGGTAGGCAGAAGGTGATCAATCTCCATCCGTCAACATTGGCAATCATCTTACCACTGTGCAAGACGCACAAGATAATGCGATTGATTTGATTTTTATAATATTTTTTCCAATTGTGAAATTTTCCTCTGACGCACCGCTGGGGTTCGGATTGGAAAAACAGCGTTGGTTGACGTAAACTCCTTATTTGCGTATTTCTCCTCCAATTGTGTGCGCACCTTCTTACCGTTGTCTCGCTTTCAAGAACATTTTCTCCATGTGGATATTTTTGATGTACCGGATCTTCTTGGTTTGACTACAAATAAAGCAAATAAGGAAACAGGATCCCAAACGCAAGGTGAGTGGTAAATGCAAAGTTTTCGTTGTCTTATATAGGCCTATGTAGTCCGTTTAGGCTACTTCCTTCTGTGTTATTCGCCTACTGTAATCTATTCGCATTCTTCAAAAACGATATATTTGTATTTGATAAGACTACGAAGTTTTGCATTTGGGTGCAATTTGCGTTGGCTACCGTTGTGCGCTCATTGATAATGGTCATTGTACATGGTCCTTGTAAACAATCACGCTCGTCAGAGGAAGCTATTAAAAATTACCTGACAGTAAACTCCCCACTGGAAATGTAGTTTTTATGGTCAATTAATATTCTAAATGCTACTTCTGGTTTGGTTGTGCACTTATTATCTGAATGGAAAAACTCTGAGGCCTGACAAGACAAATGTAATATATATCTTTGAGGTGTTGTTAATTTATTTTGCTCGTAAGACCTTTTCTCATAATGGTATCCCTGGAGCTCTCATCTGAATCGCAATAGAGTTCATTTGCACAGTTTTTCGCCATTTACATTTGCTTAAACTCCTTCCTGCGGTTATGGAAATAGAGTGAAGTATTTACGCCTCAATACAAATCCATCAGCTGGTCCGTGTCCACAGCATGGACCCAAGTAGGTCTATTTAGGGACCAAAGACATTGTAAAGTAAAAAAAATAAAAAAAACTTTTTCTTTCAACCTTTACATTAAGGCACCCCCGTCCAATTACTGAAATGCATCTACATATGATATCACATATGTCATCAGGCCTGTTGGTTTGATTTCAAATTTGTATTTGAATATTTTTCTAACTTGATACGCTTGGAGCATATTTCAATCGGATAGATGTTCTTATTATCAGAATATAACCATGTTATAACAATGAAAACAACTATTAAAATGCAGAATTAGTGTTCTTTATATATATATATATATATATATATATATCATTTTTTTTTAAATCTAAGATTAAAAACAAGACATTTGATAATGTGTCACATCTAGTCTCTGCAGAAAGAGAATGTTCCATTAAAGGCAACCCTGTGGAACACACTCCAGAAAATGTGGATATTATATAGGCCTAGAATATGTATTTGTAAAATATAATGTCATGCAATATTTTGACAAGCAGCCGACTCCATTTTCGTTTCAACATTAAACTTTGGTCCATTTGTTATTTTACGCAGGGTAGCATGTCGGCTCTGTTATAGCCTATAGGCCTAGACAAACTACGTATGAAATAGTCAAATAAATTAGGCTGTTTTTGCCATAACATGGCCTACATTAACAGTGAAATGGATTATAAGGCTGTTTATGTGAAGCTTGTGCGTGTACTTGTATTTTATGCAGGCTGTTATGCACTTTCCATATTTGTGTACCCAATTATCTGGATCCAAATGCATGCTTTATTTTATTGATCAAAGTCATTAATCTTATCTTGCAGGCCTCTCCATGCACCGAAAATGTGCGTAATGGGGAATGTACTGTTTTTAACGGTGGATGCATTGATCAAAACAAGGACTTAGAGGTTGCCCATAAGAAGTCATGCGTCAAAATGAATTAATACACGACTGGCGACAGATTTCATCCGTAATTATTTCTTTACTGTAGTGATGGATGACTGCAACCTGAGTTTATAATTGGATATCGTTTAGCCACGTTAACGCGTCATGTCATACATTGTTGGAAACCTTTGTAAACGGCTAATCTTTGGATTTTTGGAGAGGGAATCGGCTTTTTGATTCACTTTTTTTTTGATACGACTCGCGTAAAAGTTGGAAGTCTCAATCAAAAAGTCCTATAGGCAACTCGAATATAGCAACGTTTTGAAATTGGAAATATAAGTTGGCTTTGATATTGTTTCAGTCTATTTCCAATTGAATTAACCATAATTTAAATATAAGGCCATTTCAATTATTATAATCAAATGTAGTTTGCTGAATTGTTCATTGTAGGCTACTAAATATAAATGAGTAACCAACATAAATATATATTTTCACATTCTACTCACAATGAGGTTTCCATTGCAGGATTTCATCAAGGGACTGCAACATCGGGGGAATCGAACACTTCCGCACGGACGTTGGTTTCCCCGTGTCCGTTTCTAGCATGATGTCATACCTCAAACAGGCCCCGTACGGCATGAACGGAATGGGGCTCAGCGGTACGGCCATGGACCTACTGCACCCATCAGTGGGGTATCCAGGTAAAACGCCCCCCAAAACACTTCACACTAACTGTGTCAAATCCGAATCACCTGTGAAGTTATATTGGAACAAATATAGGACCAAATATAGGACCAGTTAGCACACACTGCTCTCCCGCAATACATTCCATGTGCATCCGGAGAATGACACTTCCAATATGCACGGAAAAGCATAGTTAAGCACAAGTTATTGTCAGTCTATAGGATGGTATGATTTAATTAACAAGACTATTTTCTGTTTCCACATGTTACGTGACGAAGTAACTTTAGTCCTAGTGTGATTACGGTGAAGGTCTATTGTAGTGCAGAAGATTCTGTGATTTAAAACGGTTAAATATATATATATATCATTCATAGGTTAATTTCGTTTTGAAGAAACACTTGACTTTGATTTTGAAGCTAGCTACTTCAGAAATATATGAACATTTTGAGATGGAAGCTTTGAATACTTATATTGAACCTCGTTTGTTTTGATGAACAATGTTTTTTTTTTCATTTCGTTTCATTATCAGATCGAAATGGCTTCGAAGAGTTTCCATTGACAGGTTTCTATTCCATTTCAGCGCATCCGAGGAAACAGCGGAGAGAGAGGACAACTTTTACTCGCACTCAGCTGGACATTCTGGAGTCCCTTTTCGGCAAGACGCGCTACCCAGACATTTTCATGCGGGAAGAAGTCGCACTGAAAATCAATTTGCCTGAGTCTAGAGTCCAGGTTTGTGCAGAATTGCAATTATATAGTTACTACTGTACTGTATGTAGCCTACTATTGTTTGTGTGAACTTGTTTGCCATTTGTGGGAACTTGCCGAACTTGCAGTGCAACGACCTGGACAGGGTCTATTACTGCACATTTCAATCAAAACTTTACCTTTTATTTTGGATTTGATAGAGTTTCAACACAGTTAAGGATTTATTTGGGCTAAATGTTATGTATCCTACACTGCAATTCAGCTTTCATCTGCAATTGCATACTACAGGAATAAACAATATGCATAATCTGTCATCATAACTGGCTCTGATAGTTCAACAAATACATACAATTCCATGTTTTCAAATATAATTTATGTTCAGCTCTCACATAAGGGCCATCTTCAGAAGTTATGAGTCCCCTTTTGAAATGGGCGTGACACGCCTTTATGTAACCAGCTTTTGTACCCCACTCACAGGCTTACTGCAATTATGGCAGCTTCCTCTCGAGTTTCACAGATTTCGCTGAGAAATGTGCACAGTATGCAGGGTAGGCAGCCAAGCCTGTGCAGAGGTAGCCTGCAAATCGAACACTGACTGCACAACAGTTTCATGTCATTTCCAAGTGTTTGTAATGCCTAAAATGGGAGAGGAGAATCAGTGAATAAAGAATAATGGTGCTTTGTTGACCCACAAGAAGATATTAACAATTGGTTGATAAAGTTGATATTAGTTATGCCTTTGCGATTGTACAAATTACAAAGCATTCAATATTCTCAAATGAAAATAGATGTTCAGTTTGTTGCAATCAATCAATGTTTTGCAAATTTGTTTGGGCGGATGACATACAGCATTTTAAAGTCGACCCCTTACCTCTTGTTGTGCAGGTATGGTTCAAGAACAGGAGAGCCAAGTGCCGGCAGCAGGCCCAGAGTGGAAACAATGCTAAAGTCCGGCCGGCCAAGAAGAAGTCCTCTCCAACCAGGGAGAGCACAGGCTCAGAGAGCAGTGGTCAGTTCACCCCTCCGGCAGTGACCAGCACCGGCTCCTCTTCCTCTTCCTCTGCCTCGTCCGGTGGCTCTCATCCCTCCGGCCATGGAGGCCAAGGCCTGAGCAGCACTTCTACCTCCGTCACCGCCCCAGTGTCCTCCATCTGGAGCCCTGCACCCATCTCCCCGATCCCTGCACCACCCCCTGTCCCCGACCCCACTCCCCCCACCAGTGCCTCCTGCATGCAGAGGTCTGTGTCAGGTACTGGAGGCACGTCCTCCTACCCGGTGTCCTACAGCCAGACAGCAGCGGCCTATGGGCAGGGCTACCCCGCCCCAGCGTCAACGGGCTCCTACTTCGGAGGGGTGGAATGCAGCTCGTACCTGGCCCCCATGCACTCTCACCACCACCCCCACCATCCGCACCAGCTCAGCCCCATGACGGGCTCCTCCATGTCTGGCCATCCACACCACCACATAGGGCAGACCTCAGGGCACCACCACCATCACCACCCCCACCACCACCAGGCCTACAGCGGGGCCGGCCTGGCCTTCAACTCCTCAGACTGTCTGGATTACAAAGAACAAACGGCCGCGGCCGCAGCCTCTTCATGGAAACTCAACTTCAACACCACCGACTGCTTGGACTACAAGGACCAGGCTTCCTCCTGGCGTTTCCAAGTCTTGTGACTTTTTTTTTACTCCTTTCAAATAAGTATTTTTGTTTCGTTTTTTTTTTGTTGAAGAGCTTTTTTCTTCAAAGCATTAAGAAGTTAACTAATAGTAGAGACAATTATCAAGCCTTTTTTAAGTTAATGTTTGGAAAAATCAAGTAGCTCACAGATGAAAAAGCCTGTAAGGGTGGCATCTTCTTTGACCATTTCATGAATCAACTTTAGAACACGCTTGAATTGGACCCCCTCACCCGTACTTTGGAACATCAAGGAATATTTTTCTACACGTGAACTCTGAAAATTGCCCTCCAACAAGTTTAAAGTATGTAGTTTATCCCTTTGAGTTAGAATTGTTTTTTCAGGATGGAGCAATAGCTCTGTGTTATGGATTTGCCATAAATATTCCCAAGAACGACCAATTGAGGGCGAACCTTTTGTCACAAAATTTGTTTTATGGAAAAATACGATATTTTATGCTCATGTATTTGATATAGGCCTACCCATTAGAGACCATTTAAATTGAGAAATTAAAATGCTGCTATTGTTTTCAGTTTGCTGATATTCAAATTTATGTTAATTCCAACTTGAATATTGTTCATTGTCCGAACTGTAGTGTTGTATTTTGGAAGTTTATTTGCAGCACTTGTTTATAAGGTAAAATATTTTGCTATTGTTCTTTACGAAGAAAATGTGAATTAGACACGCAATGTCAGTATTCCAATGAAATAAAAAATGTACATTCGTGTCTTTATAATAAAGATTCGTTAAAAACATGGTTGGTTTTTCCAATATAAAGAGTGTTCTTATCTGAATTGTAATGGTGCCTAGTGGTGCTTTTTTTGGCAGGTTTAGATTACATTAATTTAAATACTTAGACGGGCCTCAGAACTGTATAACCAAAGAATGAACATATTTTAAAAGTAGTATATTGTAAACAAATTGAATTTTTAATATTTAATTCAAAGGCTAATAATGGACTTGGCCTAAAGATGGTTTAATTTCTTTATCCATGTGCCACTTTACTGCCATTATGAGTAGGGCTCTGTTTAATGCGCAATCGTGTGACATGCCTGGATTTGAACATGTATTTAAAAAAACTTTCATCAAACTATCCTCTTTTCATGTCAGATATTTCAGCACCATCCTTAGACAATTGCTTTCATTTTGGGTGTGCTTCTCGTTTCTGCATAACGCTTAAAATACAGGATAACATCTTGCTATGTCATATGATTACGCAGAAACACAGGGCCCTAATTATGATTTATTTTCATTATCCCTTTGAAAGAAGTTGTCGTTTTTAATATGAATGTTGATGAGACTAAATAGCGCAACACATTTTATGATGAACACACACATTTTTTGACCTCCTGTTCAACCCGTCTCTATTCATGACAAATCGAAGACAGACGGGTCTATTATTTTTGACTGAACATTCGGTGGAAACAAAATAAAACAGCAAAAATCTTGTCCTTAGATTATCGCATTTTAAAATAGGCCTACTGCATTGATATAGGTTATTCATTAACAAGTTTGTCTTTTTAAATTGAAGTTGCGGCCTCAAATGGGAACGAAATGGCCCTAAGAATGACAATTGCAATAGGCTATCGTTTCCTATAATTTGTGTTACATAAAGTTACATATTTGTAGTGATCCTTCGTCACAAAATGCATAATAACTTTCAGGTTTTGCGTTTATTTGTTTTGGGGAGTGGACATTTGGTGTTTTTAACCCAAGAGATTTGTAATTATAATCCATATTAAGATGCCAACTCCATCATGCATCCTCAAATGTATTCGATGTTAACACCCAAAATTATGTTCATGTTTATTTTGGGCTCTGTGATTTAATTTGAAGGGCTGTCAAACGTGTGTGTTTTAGGTTTTACTATCCTTGTTTGGACCGGAAGTCCTCACAAGGATAGTAAAACAAGGAAAATTCAGACAAGTGGGGACATAAAAAAAATAGGTTTAGGGGTTAAGGGATTGGGGTTAAGGTTAGGGTTAGGTAAATAGGTTAGGTAAAAAAAGAAAATAGGATTTTGAATGGGAATCAATTGTTTAGTCCCCACAAGGATAGTAAAACAAGTGTGTGTGTGTGGGTGGTGGTGGGGGGGTGGGGGGGGGGGGACACACACAAAACTATGAATGTGTATATATGTAAAACTATGTGGTGCAAATTGTAATATTCCTATACTTAAGAAATCACAAGCGTCTTTGCATTTCCACGACCACAATCCCTCCAGTGGCCACCAGCTCAATGAATAAACTTCACAGAGGTTCAATCAAAACAAATTCAGATTAGCAAACATGTATCCTGGCATGCTGAGCATTTTTCTTTGCATGTTGACAGTAATATATAATGTTGTTGATCCAAGACACAAAAAGAGGACAAATCACGATTTTAATTAACAGAAATCCCTGCTCTTGCGCTGATCCACACCACAGTCGACCAGCTGGACAAACAGGTTTGGGCAAACATGGCGCCCAGGAGAAGTAGCCGACATGACGTGTGTTTGCCTGGCTGTCTCCCGCTGGGCAGTGCCAGTATGCCGCCACCGCCGCTGGCAATGCACAAACAATACTTTAAAAAAATATATATATAATTATAGAGATGAACTCAAAATACCAACACGTGAGAAATGCTGTACTTGATTAATGTTTCAATGGAACCAACCAAAATCATGCAATTATTTTATACAAAATAAGTTGAATCAAAATCAAGGTTTCATAATTATTGGCACTCCTCATTTAGTACTTAGTGCAACCTGGCAAGGATAACAGTATTTTCCTGTAATGTTTGACAAGGTTAAGGAACACATTTGGAGGGATTTTGGACATGAATTCCTCTATGCAGATCCTCTCCAGATCCTTCACATTCTTGGGTTTGCGCTTATCAACTGCCCTCTTCCACTCAGCCCACAGGTTTTCCATTGGATTGTGGTCCGGTGACTGAGATGGTCATGGCAGAACAATGATTTTGTTGTCACAGAACCATTTCTGTGTGGATCTTGAGGTATGTTTCGGTTCATTGTCTTGTTGGAAAGTCCACCTCCGGACAAGTCCCAGTCTTCTGCCAGAGGCAACCAGATTGTCAGCCAAAATTGCCGGATACTTGGTGAAATTCATTATGCCATCAATCTTAACCAGTGCCCCTGGACCTCTGGAATTAAAGTCTGATGGTGATTTTTGAAACCTGGTGATCCCAAGACGCCACCAAGGCCTGCAATTCTTTCACAGTGATTCTTGGGGATTTTGTTGCTTCTCTCACCATCCTCCTCCCTATCCTGGGGGGAAAAATGCATTTGCCTCCTCTACCCGTGAGGTTTTCAACTGTTCTATATCTTATGAATTTTTTAATAATTGCCCTGACAGTGCTCAGTGGTATATTCAATCGTTTGTGGATCTTGTAGCCATTACCAGGTTATATGAAGGACTACGACCATCTGTCTCTTTTGAACTGCCAGTTCTCTTATTTTCTTCATGGTGTTGGATGACAAAGGGATATTGCATGCGTGTTACCTCATTTCTATACCCTCGTGAAACAGGAAGGGATGTAAATGGCTCAATATAGTTCCTTAAGACTTATATAAACTTAAATGTAAGTGGAATTTAATTCCTATTTTAATTTTGGCAGATGTTATTTGCAATAATCTTTAAGCGTGCCATTAATTATGAAACCTTCATTTGGAGGACAGTTATTTTTATTTGAATCAATAAATGATTGGTGGGTTCCATTGAAGCATTAATAAAGTACAGTATTTCTCACGTGTTGGTATTTTGAGTTTGTCTCTATAATTATATTGTTTATATTTTTTAAAGTATTGTTTTTGCATTGCCAGTTTTGGAGCCCACTGTAAGTACAGAAAGCGGTTATAAACTTGGATCAATCCAGTTGACATTGCTTTAAAGGGGATATCCTCATCCTCACCCCATCCTTACCCTCAGTAACCCCTCAAGTAAGACACTCTTGAGTCCTATCTCAACTAGAACCAGGTGACATTCTGACCCTGGCGGCCTTAGTCAACCTCAGCCTAAATAATTCACAGAGGATGTGGCAGCCCACAGCGAACGGAGCTACGTTTTTGATTGCCTTGGAACCTGCCGGTGACCTGGGTGCTCGTAGACGAGGCGTCTGTCCGCCAGCTGAACCGCGACAGTCGTCTAAAGTTTGCATGTGGAGGGCCGCCTGAGTTGGAAGGAAGGGAGATCCTCAGAGAGATGGCTGGATACAGGCCCGGCCAGGGATCAAATAGTATTTGAAATCTTTCAACATCTTCCAAAATACTTTGAGCGTTTACTTGAACCTGCCTGGAGTCCCAGGTGGGCGAGGTTTGAGGTTCTGGAATATTCCATTGGGTCCTTTGTGCCAGACAAGCTCAAGCACAGCTCAAGTATTTGAGTGATTTGAACCCAGGTCTGATACATGCTGTAGTAATTACCATCAGGCCAGTACAGGATGCTCCATTCATGCCATCTGATTGTGGGCCTCTAAACAACAGCTATACTCAAAGCCATAATCAAATTTAGGAATGAGTATATGAATCAAATATATGAGTGAATCTCTGTCTGATAGACAAAACAGTTATACCTCAATGTTTTCCAATCTGATTTGACTTGCTCCTCCCTTGGCTACAGAAAATTGGCGTGTTATTGTAATTATGATGTAACTAGGTAGGAGAGAAGGTTCAGAAGGAGTTGTGTTGGGAGTTGAATTGCTAAGATTTGAAATGCATTGAATTGTCTTCCCGAGAATTATGTTTAAGTGATGAGGTCCGTCGTGTAACGCACACACCCCGCAAACGGTATTTAACCATTTTACTTGCTTTCTCTCAACCACCTTGTCAAACCTCCGTCATACCCTAAGGCTGACGAACCTCTAAAAGTTCCTCCAACACACTCTTAACATGTTTATCTGGGAGAAAATACAAAATGGAGGGCTCCTCTCCATCCGACTACATTTTCCTCAGTCACAACCCTGTGTAACACCAACAAACGAAACAACACAACAGCAGTGCTTCGGGCATGAACGAAACACCACAGAGGGGGGGGGGGGGGAGAGAAGCCAAATCATGGCTTCTGATATCGTGCACTTTGCCACTTCCATCATATAGCCTCCTTGTGTATATTTTCATATGAAAATCCCCTTCGCATGGCGGGTAAATAGATTACGATACAGTGGGGGATTAAAGATCGCCGTGCGCCGCTGTCTCGCTAATCCCAAGCGCAGACTGTCAACAGCCCCTGACATGTCCGGGACGGGACTCCTTCTTTTCACACAAAATGGCTCCTTCCTCCGCTACTTAAAAAAGCAAATCTGGGGCCTTCCCGTCATGAATATTCCCGCACTCGTTATTCTATCACGAGGAGCCGCGGACAGTCCACGAATTGAAACAACTCCTCGCTTGTAGTAACTTTGTTGATATGGAAGTACAAGTTCAGTACACTCAAATGTAGTGTGTATGAGATGCTACGGTTTTCACGTAAACATCCTTCATACATAATGCTGTATTTCAGTTCAAATACAGTGCATTTCAATATATAGAGCAAGAGTTCAATGTATCCGAACAAAAACACAGTGTGTATCATGAAGGATACCCTGGCATGGAAGCACTACTACCAAGTGCCTCTTCCAGCTGAGTATCTATGAGCTAAAGCAGGGCCTCTCCTTGAAACAAACAGTGATGGGGAACCTTTGTCAGGCCGTGCCTAAGCCTAATCTAATGATTCAGATGACTGGGGGCTGTACTTAGTGGGATAGCCAGTGGCTCGGTTCAAACAAACCCATACGGGTGGAAGTTTCCCAAGGATAAAAGCAAACAACAACAAAAAACTTTTTCAATACTAGGGCCTTAAAGGCAACCCCCATTAACTTCAGTCTTGGAGTGCCAGGAGGAATACGAGAGCTGGACATTTTGCTGAGCTTTGATTGAAGTCCGGTTTAAAGGGACTAATTCATTACACTACACCCAAAAATAGCTCTTTACTGGTGTTGTACTTGGGGCCTCGATCATTTTAACTTGGTCACTAAATAGCCCCAAAGAAAACATAATTTCCCATATCAAATTTCTGACCATGTTTAACGTTTTAATACAAAAATAAAAAAATCCCTTCTGCCACTTCATACAAACGTACTTACAGAATATTTTATTTTGGACATTTTCTGGACTCCCTTTAACCGGGTTTCAATAACTTGGGCTCAGAGTGTTGACGTTCCACCCCGTTGAAGCTCCTGATAAAATGGCAGTCTTCATTGTTTGAAGAAGTGTATGTTTTTCTCCGAACCATTACACATGGAGTACATTAACTAGTGACAGTGCCTCAAGCTTGCTCACCAGGCGTTGCGTTGATTTGATTTTCACCAAGTGACTCATTTTCCTTTCATGGAATATCAATGTGCTGTGGGTACAGTGAGCGCTGGAGTGGGCCTTACACAATTGTCTTACACTTACACAAATGAGAGAGAAAGAACGCTCCCATCTTTTTCACAAATGAATAATTTCAGGGTTTTTGTGTGGCAAAAAAGGAGGACATGATTGAGATCTTTGAAAGGAAGTAACAGTTGGGCCCTCTGGAGTCATGTGACATCACTCAGTCGGACTAGGTGTAAAATGAAGCCTCGCCCTGTGATTTGCTTTGTGGTTACACAGACTCCTAATGGATCAATGTACAACTGTGTTGCAACTTGCCATAATTGACACTGTGTTTCACCAGTTATTTACAATATCACAGTGAATTTTATCCGTTCCCCTCTCAGTTTCTAACTCAGTATCTCAATGTGTTAGTCCTACATGGCGTAAACATCGCTTCTAAAGTAGTCTTACTAATTGTGGCACAGCAAAGAGACAAATCAGTATTTGTTTCCGATTGAGATTGTTTAGGTGTTTGGTGGCGTGTCTTCACGTGTGTGTGTGTACGGATCTGAAGAGCCCTTCGGTGGTGCTGTCACCATTTGATTGACAGGCCAGCGCAACACTAGAAACCTGGGATTAAGGTTGACCAAGCATAAACAAACACTGCTATTTTAGGGGCCAAAAGGCAGCAACAAACATGTCCAAGAGACATTTGACAACCTTCATGTGGCACTGGTACTTTTCTTCACTCTTTTTCGGTAAAGCCCTTATAGCTCATTGGGGTTTGAACAACTGCTTTTCCCGGGGGTGTCGGGTTCATGTCAGGGCACCCCCATAAAGGTTGAAAATGTTTCCATGGGTGCCCCTAGAAGCAGTGGTAGTGGTATCCACTATTTTGAGGTCATCGCCAAGAGTTGACATACAATTCAAACAATGCATTCTCATTTGGCATTATCAGTTGCTTTCTGTTGTTTGCCAATGGACATTTGAGTTACTTTGTTTTAGTGGTCTACTTTGGACTTGGAAATCAGTGTCACTAATGTCACCCATTCCCTGAAGTTACTTTTTGAGGATGGTTTTTAGTGTTTGGTCTTTAGTGTCTTTTAAGTCATGGATTAACCTTCAAACGCTGCAGATGAGGATAAGATTTATTTGCGATTAAACCATAACCTCTCCTTGTACTGAGATGATGTCATTGACGATTTGTAGATATGGGAACAGAGACAGACAGAGACAGAGAAATGGGAACAGAGACAGACAGAGACAGAGACATGTGAACAGAGACAGACAGAGACATGTGAACAGAGACAGACAGAGACAGAGACATGTGAACAGAGACAGAGACATGGGAACAGAGACAGACAGAGACAGAGATATGGGAACAGAGACGGACAGAGACGGCGATATGGGAACAGAGACAGACAGAGATGGAGATATGGGAACAGAGAGACAGAGACAGAGATATGGGAACAGAGAGACAGAGACGGAGATATGGGAACAGAGACAGACAGAGACATTGATATGGGAACAGAGACAGACAGAGACAGAGATATGGGAACAGAGAGACAGAGACAGAGATAGGTGAACAGAGAGACAGAGACGGAGATATGTGAACAGAGACAGACAGAGACAGAGACAGAGACAGAGATATGGGAACAGAGACAGACAGAGACAGAGATATGGGAACAGAGAGACAGAGACAGAGATATGGGAACAAAGAGACAGAGACGGAGATATGGGAACAGAGACAGACAGAGACAGAGACAGAGATATGGGAACAGAGACAGAGATAGAGACAGAGATATGGGAACAGAGACAGACAGAGACAGAGATATGGGAACAGAGACAGACAGAGACAGAGACAGAGATATGGGAACAGAGACAGAGACAGAGACAGAGACAGAGACAGAGACAGAGACAGAGACAGAGACAGAGACAGAGATATGGGAACAGAGACAGACAGAGATGGAGATATGGGAACAGAGACAGACAGAGATGGAGATATGGGAACAGAGACAGAGACAGAGATATGGGAACAGAGACAGACAGAGACATGGGAACAGAGACAGACAGAGACATTGATAGGGGAACAGAGACAGACAGAGACATTGATATGGGAACAGAGACAGACAGAGACAGAGATATGGGAACAGAGACAGACAGAGACGGAGATATGGGAACAGAGAGACAGAGACGGAGATATGGGAACAGAGACAGACAGAGACGGAGATATGGGAACAGAGACAGAGACAGAGATATGGGAACAGAGACAGAGACAGAGACAGAGATATGGCAACAGAGACAGAAAGAGATGGAGATATAGGAACAGAGACAGACAGAGATGGAGATATAGGAACAGAGACAGACAGAGACAGAGATATGGGAACAGAGACAGAGACAGAGACATAGATATGGGAACAGAGACAGACAGAGACAGAGATATGGGAACAGAGACAGACAGAGACGGAGATATGGGAATAGAGACAGACAGAGACAGAGATATGGGAACAGAGACAGAGACAGAGATATGGGAACAGAGACAGACAGTCAGAGACAGAGATATGGGAACAGAGACAGAGACGGAGATATGGGAACAGAGACAGACAGTCAGAGACAGAGATATGGGAACAGAGACAGAGACGGAGATATGGGAACAGAGACAGAGATAGAGATATGGGAACAGAGAGACAGAGACGGAGATATGGGAACAGAGAGACAGAGACGGAGATATGGGAACAGAGACAGACAGAGACAGAGACAGAGATATGGGAACAGAGACAGAGACAGAGACAGAGATATGGGAACAGAGACAGACAGAGATGGAGATATGGGAACAGAGACAGAGACAGAGACAGAGACAGAGATAGAGATGGGAACAGAGACAGACAGAGATGGAGATATGGGAACAGAGACAGACAGAGACAGAGATATGGGAACAGAGACAGACAGAGAGACAGAGATATGGGAACAGAGACAGACAGAGACAGACAGAGATATGATATGGAACAGAGACAGACAGAGATGGAGATATAGGAACAGAGACAGACAGAGATGGAGAGATAGGAACAGAGACAGACAGAGACAGAGATATGGGAACAGAGACAGAGACAGAGATATGGGAACAGAGACAGACAGAGACAGAGATATGGGAACAGAGACAGACAGAGACGGAGATATGGGAACAGAGACAGACAGAGACAGAGACAGAGATATGGGATACAGAGACAGAGATATGGGAACAGAGAGACAGAGACAGAGATATGGGAACAGAGAGACAGAGACAGAGATATGGGAACAGAGAGACAGAGATGGAGATATGGGAACAGAGACAGACAGAGACAGAGACAGAGATATGGAACAGAGACAGACAGAGACAGAGATATGGGAACAGAGACAGACAGAGACAGAGATATGGGAACAGAGACAGACAGAGACAGAGATATGGGAACAGAGACAGAGACAGAGACAGAGATATGGGAACAGAGACAGAGACAGAGACAGAGATATGGGAACAGAGACAGACAGAGACAGAGATATGGGAACAGAGACAGACAGTGACGGAGATATGGGAACAGAGACAGACAGAGACATGGGAACAGAGACAGACAGAGACAGAGACAGAGATATGGGAACAGAGACAGAGACAGAGACAGAGATATGGCAACAGAGACAGAAAGAGATGGAGATATAGGAACAGAGACAGACAGAGATGGAGATATAGGAACAGAGACAGACAGAGACAGAGATATGGGAACAGAGACAGAGACAGAGACATAGATATGGGAACAGAGACAGACAGAGACAGAGATATGGGAACAGAGACAGACAGAGACGGAGATATGGGAACAGAGACAGACAGACAGACAGAGATATGGGAACAGAGACAGAGACAGAGATATGGGAACAGAGACAGACAGAGACAGAGATAGACAGAGACAGAGACAGAGATAGGGAGACAGAGACAGAGACAGAGACAGAGATAGACAGGAGACAGAGACAGAACAGAGACAGAGACAGAGAACAGAGACAGACAGAGATGGAGATATGGGAACAGAGACAGAGACAGAGATATGGGAACAGAGACAGACAGAGATATGGGAACAGAGACAGACAGAGACAGAGACAGAGATATGGGAACAGAGACAGAGACAGAGACAGAGATATGGGAACAGAGACAGACAGAGATGGAGATATGGGAACAGAGACAGAGACAGAGATATGGGAACAGAGACAGAGATAGAGATATGGGAACAGAGAGACAGAGATGGAGATATGGGAACAGAGACAGACAGAGACAGAGATATGGGAACAGAGAGACAGAGACGGAGATATGGGAACAGAGACAGACAGAGACAGAGATATGGGAACAGAGACAGACAGAGATGGAGATAGAGATATGGGAACAGAGACAGACAGAGATGGAGATATAGGAACAGAGACAGACAGAGACAGAGATATGGGAACAGAGACAGAGACAGAGACAGAGATATGGGAACAGAGACAGACAGAGACAGAGATATGGGAACAGAGACAGACAGAGACAGAGATATGGGAACAGAGACAGACAGAGACAGAGATATGGGAACAGAGACAGACAGAGACGGAGATATGGGAACAGAGACAGACAGAGACAGAGATATGGGAACAGAGACAGACAGAGACAGAGATATGGGAACAGAGACAGAGACGGAGATATGGGAACAGAGACAGAGATAGAGATATGGGAACAGAGAGACAGAGACGGAGATATGGGAACAGAGACAGACAGAGACAGAGATATGGGAACAGAGACAGAGATAGAGATATGGGAACAGAGAGACAGAGACGGAGATATGGGAACAGAGACAGAGATATGGGAACAGAGACAGAGACAGAGACAGAGATATGGGAACAGAGACAGACAGAGACAGAGATATGGGAACAGAGACAGACAGAGACAGAGACAGAGATATGGGAACAGAGACAGAGACAGAGATATGGGAACAGAGACAGACAGAGACAGAGATATGGGAACAGAGACATACAGAGATAGAGATATGGGAACAGAGACAGACAGAGACAGAGATATGGGAACAGAGAGACAGAGACGGAGATATGGGAACAGAGACAGACAGAGACAGAGATATGGGAACAGAGACAGACAGAGATGGAGATATAGGAACAGCGACAGACAGAGATGGAGATATGGGAACAGAGACAGACAGAGACAGAGATATGGGAACAGAGACAGACAGAGATGGAGATATAGGAACAGCGACAGACAGAGACAGAGATATGGGAACAGAGACAGACAGAGACAGAGATATGGGAACAGAGACAGACAGAGACGGAGATATGGGTATAGAGACAGACAGAGACAGAGATATGGGAACAGACAGAGAGAGAGATATGGGAACAGAGACAGACAGAGTCAGAGATATGGCCCCCCTTTCGGAAAAGCTGACCACGACTCCATTTTGCTGATACCTGCCTACAGACAAAAACTAAAAAAAGAAGCTCCCACGCTGAGGTCTGTCCAACGCTGGTCCGACCAAGCTGACTCCACACTCCAAGACTGCTTCCATCACGTGGACTGGGACATGTTTCGTATTGCGTCAGATAACAACATTGACGAATACGCTGATTCGGTGTGCGAGTTCATTAGAACGTGCGTTGAAGATGTCGTTCCCATAGCAACGATTAAAACATTCCCTAACCAGAAACCGTGGATTGATGGCAGCATTCGCGTGAAACTGAAAGCGCGAACCACTGCTTTCAATCAGTGCAAGGTGTCTGGTAACATGACTGAATACAAACAGTGCAGCTATTCCCTCCGTAAGGCTATCAAACAAGCTAAGCGTCAGTACAGAGACAAAGTAGAATCTCAATTCAACGGCTCAGACACAAGAGGCATGAGGCAGGGTCTACAGTCAATCACGGACTACAGGAAGAAATCCAGCCCAGTCATGGACCAGGATGTCTTGCTCCCAGGCAGACTAAATAACTTTTTTGCCCGCTTTGAGGACAATACAGTGCCACTGACACGGCCTGCAACGGAAACATGTGTTCTCTCCTTCACTGCAGCCGAGGTGAGTAAAACATTTAAACGTGTTAACCCTCGCAAGGCTGCAGGCCCAGACGGCATCCCCAGCCGCGCCCTCAGAGCATGCGCAGACCAGCTGGCTGGTGTGTTAACGGACATATTCAATCAATCCCTATACCAGTCTGCTGTTCCCACATGCTTCAAGAGGGCCACCATTGTTCCTGTTCTCAAGAAAGCTAAGGTAACTGAGCTAAACGACTACCGCCCCGTAGCACTCACTTCCGTCATCATGAAGTGCTTTGAGAGACTAGTCAAGGACCATATCACCTCCACCCTACCTGACACCCAGACCCACTCCAATTTGCTTACCGCCCAAATAGGTCCACAGACGATGCAATCTCAACCACACTGCACACTGCCCTAACCCATCTGGACAAGAGGAATACCTATGTGAGAATGCTGTGCATCGACTACAGCTCGGCATTCAACACTATAGTACCCTCCAAGCTCGTCATCAAGCTCAAGACCCTGGGTCTCGACCCCGCCCTGTGCAACTGGGTACTGGACTTCCTGACGGGCCGCCCCCAGGTGGTGAGGGTAGGTAACAACATCTCCTCCCCGCTGATCCTCAACACTGGGGCCCCACAAGGGTGCGTTCTGAGCCCTCTCCTGTACTCCCTGTTCACCCACGACTGCGTGGCCACGCACGCCTCCAACTCAATCATCAAGTTTGCGGACGACACAACAGTGGTAGGCTTGATTACCAACAACGACGAGATGACCTACAGGGAGGAGGTGAGGGCCCTCGGAGTGTGGTGTCAGGAAAATAACCTCACACTCAACGTCAACAAAACTAAGGAGATGATTGTGGACTTCAGGAAACAGCAGAGGGAACACCCCTATCCACATCGATGGAACAGTAGTGGAGAGAGTAGCAAGTTTTAAGTTCCTCGGCATACACATCACAGACAAACTGAATTGGTCCACTCACACAGACAGCATCGTGAAGAAGGCGCAGCAGCGCCTCTTCAACCTCAGGAGGCTGAAGAAATTCGGCTTGTCACCAAAAGCACTCACAAACTTCTACAGATGCACAATCGAGAGCATCCTGGCGGGCTGTATCACCGCCTGGTACGGCAACTGCTCCGCCCTCAACCGTAAGGCTCTCCAGAGGGTAGTGAGGTCTGCACAACGCATCACCGGGGGCAAACTACCTGCCCTCCAGGACACCTACACCACCCGATGTTACAGGAAGGCCATAAAGATCATCAAGGACATCAACCACCCGAGCCACTGCCTGTTCACCCCGCTATCATCCAGAAGGCGAGGTCAGTACAGGTGCATCAAAGCTGGGACCGAGAGACTGAAAAACAGCTTCTATCTCAAGGCCATCAGACTGTTAAACAGCCACCACTAACATTGAGTGGCTGCTGCCAACACACTGACACTGACTCAACTCCAGCCACTTTAATAATGGGAATTGATGGGAAATGATGTAAATATAT